>NW_016108495.1:6726-31640 GCF_001604975.1 Cebus imitator
CCTCCCAGGTTGAAGATACTCTGATGACTTAGCCTCCGGAGTGGCTGGAATTACAGGCCCACACCTGGCCGATTTTTGTGTTTTGGGTAGAGATGGGGTTTCACAATGTTAGGCTGGTCTCAGCTGTTGACCTCAAGTGACCCGCTGCACCCAGCCCTTCCCACCCTTATACATTCTTAAACGAGGCATTTTGCTCCTTAGATGTAATTTTCATGTTAAGTTTTAGGAAATTTCATTGGACTGACTGAAACGAAGCCAGGATTTTATGATCAACCAGTCATGAGCTCGTGCAAGGTAGAAGGCCCAGAACTTTTATTTATCCCAATAGTACATGATCCAGCATAAAGGTAGTCTTTTCAAATACGTCATTATTCAGGGATAGGGCTTTAGCAGCTGGTCTCACATACCAGGTGTTCCACATATGAATTTATTAAACCACGGGTATGATGTAGCTGCAGAGTCCATACCTAGGGTTGAAAGAGTGTTATTGGGCTGCTAGGCTGAAGGGGAGGGAGTCAGAGGGCTGCCTGGGACTCAACGGGTTGATGTACTGCAAATGCTCCTTCCTCAGAGTGACTCTGGCTTGCCTTCCTATGGGTCCTCCAGGGACTGTGCTTTCTGCAGAGACTGTGGACTCAAGTTCACCGTCTGCCGCCTGCCAGCCTCTGCACTACTTCCTAGTGGCTGTCATTTTAATTGGAAATCCTGTTTGGCCTTGACCCCTCAGTACTTGCCTAGCTAGGTTCCCTTTGCTGAATTGCCATCTTCCCCATATACACGTGTGAGAATGTAAGCCACAGCAGAGACTGAGTAATGAGGATCAGGAGGAGGAAGGACAGTATTCACAAAAGCTACTTGTTCTAGGGTGAATTGGTCACAACATACTGAAGTCAGCATCAATGAAGATGGGCTCTGCGCCTGTGATTCTGGCCATAGCCTCCAGGTCCCGGTAATGCCAGTGGTTCCTTTCTGGATTGTTCTCGGGGACAAAAGACTTTCCAGTTTCCGTCAGCCTCACCATTCCAACGAGGTCCACTTCCCCCTCAATCTATAAAGGAACGTGAGAGACCATGGAGCCTGGCTGACTCCCAGAGCCTTCCCTAAAGTAGGAAGGGTCCATGTCCCTTACCTGGCCTTTCTGCCAGGTTTCAGGATTCACTTTCTTCCTGGGAACCAACCCTCTATTTACCAGGTGGAGAGGGTTTCTGAATAAAAACGGTCACTCAAGGTTACTCAGGCACCTATAGAAACAACTATAGCACCAAGGAAGGCTTTTAAAACAGGACTGATTCAGTGGAGTGCTGGCAGTCCCACACAAAGTCTTCCTCTCTTGAGGCCCCTTGGTTGGTAAAAGCTTCCCTGCCACCTCACCACCTTTTTGCCAATATGGTTTCCCCTCTACTTCTGCTTCTTTCCTTGAGCTCTACCCACTGCAATGTGCAACTGGTGACCAACACTGCCATGCCAGAGCTGAGACCCCACACCTCTCCCCAGAACTAGCAATGGCTGCCTCCAATCCCTCCTCATAAAGGGGGCAGCCATGAGGAGAAGCCCTGGCACCCCAGCCTGCTGGAGACAGAGCATTTCAGACCGACCCATCCCGGGCATAACAGGAACCCATGGGCTAACAAGAGCCCCAGGTATTTTCATTTGTACATTAATCCTCCAGTTCCTCAACGAATCACACAGGTGCTCCTGTACCTGTCATTTGCTTTGCCTGGAATGTTCTTCCTTAACTCTTAACTCCCAAATAGCCCCCTAGGGAGCCATCCCTGTCTCCACTCCCTGAAGGTAGGGCTGGGATCCTTTCTCAAGTTCCTCTCCTTGGCCCCTCCTCATACCCCACCATGATCTAATGTGTGGGTCACTAGAGAGTTTCTTCAGAGAAGGGGCCCCCATTTCATGAATCCCTCCTTCCCCTTGAGAGGGCAACATACAGAAATTGTTCAGTCATAATGAGCTAGCTGAGAAGTTTAAGTCAATGTCACAATTAGAGATTTTAAAAACTATGCAAGGAATCGAATCTTCTGGGTATCTTGGGTTTCCCAGGGTCTTACCCAGGTTAGGGACTGTGAAGGAAATAGTGATGTAAATTAGTTTACCCTGACTGCCTCTGTCAGGACAGCCAGCTCCCACATGCCCTACTCACCCTAGGTGGGTGCACTGGAAGGGAGTAGCCACATAGGCTCCAGTCTCAGCTGAGGGGGAGATGCGGCCGGCCTCCCAGGCAGGGTCCACCATAGTCTGGGGCATCATATACAGCTCCTTGGAGTGATCAAAGCACCCCCGGACTTTCGCTGGCCTATACTCCAGATTTTTCTGTTCCATTGGGCTGCATCAAGACAAGAAGTGCCCGAGCACGGTTTGCCCGGAAAACGAATCCCCTAATGAGGGTGGCAGACTACACAGCCCAACAGGGCCAGACAAGAAAAGGAGAAAGACAGAGGGCATCCTCTCTAAAGGGAAACTGGCCCTTTGATGCCATGTGGGGATGTGGATCTGCACTCCCAGAGTCCAACTTTACAAGAGAAGCTAAAAATCTGGACGACTCCATGAATATTTCATGTGAAATGTTTTAAAACGTGTGGGCCGAAACCTCATCCACAAGCCGAATCTGGCATACTGTTTGCTATGCTCGATGGAACATTTGGTTGGATTTACCTGCCTCTGAGGGAATACTCTAGGGAGAGGGCAGTCAAATCATTTCGGGCACTTTTTCAAAAGACCACCCTCGCAATGAGAACGACAGGGCCTTGGGCCCCATGGAGGATAAGTTCACAACACCTGCTGAAAAAAGAGTGACACGCAGGACCCCAAATAAGACTTTCCTCCATACGTCAGGAGGTGGGCTCAGGTACCTTCACAAGGGCAGTCACATGTCAACAACAAGCCCAACAGGATGACTGATACTGAGAGCTCTCATCTGAGGTCAAGGAAGTGACTAAAAGTCCTGCCAAGAGGGCCAGGCCGCCCAGCAGAAACCAGGGCTCCACTGTTGAACTCAAGTGAGATCAGCCCCAGGGGCACAACCACACACTTATTCTGCAGGCAGAGGAACAGGCTCAGCCAGAACTCTGGACTCCAACTCTGCAATCAGGTTCGGCTTCCACTTCCGACGCTGGACCTACAATGACAGAGCATAAGCCCAAGCAGATGGCAGCAGGGTCAAGGGCCCAGAGTTACCCTACCAGGTGCCGGTCTTTACCTGCCATGTCCCCAAGCCAAAGGCAGTCACAGGGATGACGAACAGGACCCAATGGAGAAAGGAGTCATCTTCCGCTTTTGTGGCAAACGAGTCTGCTGCAGAACTGCCACACCTGCTTGGCCTCCAGGCCACCTCTGGAGAAAGTTTCACAACACTGACATGGAGGCAGAAGCCCTTGAACAGAGACCTGAAGCAGCCAGTTCCAAAAAAGACTCCAGTACTGCCTGAGAGAATGTGGCACAGGAAGGAACAAAACCTGCTGCCTGGAGCTTACTAGTAGCCCCTGTGTCCAGCCCGGGCCCAACCCAGCGCCCGGGACATGGCACACACTGAGTATGCTTGCCGACTGAATAAGTGAGATGTAGGGCTCAGTGTTGACTTGACCACCAACTACGACCCTGGGTAACTCATGCCTTTTTACTCAAGAGTATGCCAAGATGTGTTCCACTGGACTATGATGCACCATTCATCCACTCAAAATGCATTTAATAAGCGGCTAGTTACTAAGTCGCTTAGCCAGGCGCTCGCTAAGATTTAACTCCTAGGAATTTCCACATCACTATCTTCCCTACTGGGCCTTGGAACAAGAGCAAACATTCCCACAAGGCCATTTTGAAAGTTGTCTTGTTCTTGGAATAAAGCCCAAAGATAAGCCTGTAAGCTGTGGGATGTTCTGAGGACAGGCAGGCATGTTGCAGAGGATAAGAATAACGGACTTTGGGGACCCGAGGGAAGGGGGTGAGGGATAAAAGCCTACACATTGGGTATGGTTTATACTGCTTAGAAGACAGGTGAACCAAAATCTCAGAATTACCACTGAAGAACTCATCCACGTGACTAGAAACCACCTGTTCTAGAAACTATTGAACTGTTAAAAAGGGAAGAGTGCTCTACCTGCCACCTACTACTGTTCTTTTCTTCCTAAGTATGGCGTTACTGCTCAACCATGTTTAAGCCATGCCCACATTTTCTGAATCCTTTTTACAATTTCCCTTCTCAGCCCTAGCTTCCGTGTGACTTCAAACAGCAGCACCTGCAGCTGCTTTGCAGTCCCGCCCTTCGATTCTTAGGCCCGTTTGTCTGCACACACATATGCAGCCAGAATCGCCCATGGCAGACCTTCCAAACCAGGTCGGTTACTAACAAATGGCTGTCAGTATGAAGAGACACAGCCGAGGTGTATCCTGCAGTCGTGTGCTGCCTCGAGGGATCCAAGGAGTCTGCAGAGCCTATAGATTGTGTGAGCTTTGCTAGAGATCACAGCCTTGGCTTCTTACCAACCCCTGTCCTGCCTCCCCTTTTCTACTAATTTTTCCTGAGAATGTTTTCTTCATTTGTTTTACATGACTCAGGTTCTGGGAAGTTCACACTGAAACCACATTGCTTGGTCTCACTTTAAATTCATGACAGCCTTTATTCTTGAGATAATTTTTGTATGATGTGTAAGGAAGGGGTCCAGTTCTCTGCATGTGGCTAGCCAGTTTTCCCAACACCATTCAATAGGGATTCCTTTCCCCATTGCTTTTGTCAGGTTTGTCCAACATCAGATGGTTGTAGATGTGTTGTGTTCTGTTTCGTTGGTCTGTGTGTTTTGACAACAATACCAAAATTTTTAGCCTTGCAGAAGTTTGAAGTCAGGTAGCGTGACGCCTCCAACTTTGTTCTTTTTGCTCAGGATTGTCTTGGGAGCATCACACACACTGGAGTCTGTTGGAGGGTTGAGGGGTTTGGGGAGGGATAGCATTAGGAAAAACATCTACTGTGGATGATGGGTTGAAGTGTGTAGCAAACCACCATGGCACATGTGTACCTATGTAACAAACCTGCATGTTCTGCAGATGTATCCCAGAACTTAAAAACTTATGACAACCCTGGCACCTCATTTTCAGAACTGGTTTGATTTCTTAGCATTTGGAAGGAACAGACAAGTTTCTCCCTTCAAACTCCAGGCTTCAAGACCCCCCCAGAGAGGCTGCCAATGTTCTCCCAACACCTCTGGAGGTCCCTCTCCCATCTCAAGGACAATAGCTCCTGGTGATTTTACTGCCAACAGCTAGCACAGTTTCATATCTTCAGAAGCCAGCCCAAGAATTCAATGAGCCTGGGGTACATCACCCTGGTGAGAGACTTTATCCACTGACAGGGAGAGGGGGTGTAAGTACTTTTGCTCCCTTGCCACTTACATGTGAGGTATGAGCTGTTCTGGCTCCAGAGTTCTTCAGCCATGATGAACTAGAGTTACCACACATGGGACTATGCTTAGTATCACTTTTGCTCACCTCTTCACCCTCACCCTTCTCTACCAACTTAAGGATTTTCACATGGACTTTACTAGGCTGTATGTCTTTAACCCTCACATTCTCATCCTAGGGTCCACTTTGAGAGCCCAGACTTAAAACCCACCCAAATTGTTGACAGTCTTTCATAACACGTATCTGATCACAAGTTTCCATGCACCCAGCATCAGTCCACACAGGCCAAAGATGCTGTCAGCCCCTTGGCCCATTTGTGTCTGAGCATCGCCTTTTCCTATGAGGTTTCTGGGCTTCCATTTTGGCCACCAAGATGTGGCCATTGTATTGTGCTGAACCCCTATTAATATGTTGGCTAGGGAAGATGCCATGTTCAAGCGGCGTAAGAAGAAACCCAGAACCAGCCAACAAGACACAGTTACACTGGGGGCTTACATACAGGGAGAACAAGCAGCAGCAGGCTGGACAGAACTGCCTTACAGTCAGTCCAGTGATGGTGAGCTGGAAAAGAGATCCACCTTCCTGCAGTCCAGGGGCAGGAGGCTGGACAAGTTAACACAGCCCAGTGGTAGGGAGCTGGGCAAGAAAGCCACAACCACTTGCCAACAACATGCAGTTTACGTAGCACTTTCATGTAGCATCCTCCCATTAAGGGCTTCCACCTGGCAACTTTCATTTAACCCAAAACTCAGGGCCTCAATACCCCCATATAGCCCATGCTCCAAAGGCCAGGGGCTCTGATGTTCCTCACAGACAAGAACAAATCCCTAAGTTGGCCACTCCTGGATTCCCTAGATCTGAACACATTCAGGCGCATCTGCCACACTCTGTCACTCTTAGGATATGCTTAAGTTACTGCTGTTAGATGCACTTACCTTATTCCTTGAAAGCATGAGACACTATTTTGCAAAGGAAAGTTGTGAAAGCACCAAAGACATCCTGAATCAGCAGCACCCTCTTCCCAGGATGAGAGGGGTTCACCCCCGGTAGGCCAACAATAGAAATCGAACCACTCTGCTGAGTACACATGTACTGGGCTTGACAACAAGCAAACCTTCGTCCCTGTGAGAACCTGAATCATCACTTCCCGAGACATAAAAAGCACCAAGACAATGAGTGACCACTCAGTAGATGGTTCAGACAGTAAATCCCAGATGAGCCAAGAAACATGAGACGCTCGAGCACAGATGGAGCTATCTGATCTCAGCCACCGTCCATGTTAGTTTGCCCATTTTGGCTCTTTACCCAGAGACCTAGTGCTTTTTGCACCTCCATAAGGGAGATGTTTCCCCTCTTTTTGTATCAATCCCCAAATATCCCAATATCATATGAAGTTGTACTGTAAGTTGAATCAACAGCCATAACATAGTATTTTGGCCCCCAAAACTATGGTACAGTATCCAATAGCCAAGGAATCAACAGACATATGACCTCTGTCACATACTACTGACCCACTTGGAGATGGAATGCTTCCTATCTCACAAACTTACCCCCATAGGATCAGAACTGCTTATTCCCTAGAGGCAGATACATCCTTTAGGAGCTATAGAATGGGTTATGCATTTCATACCAGTAGACCAGCAAGCAGAGAGGAGTTACTCTATTGGCAGGGGTTGTTGACCCCAATCATGCTCAGGTAGGTTGTGCTCAAGCAGGTGCTGTGTAAGGGAGGATTATATCTAGATATCAAGGGTTCACCACAGTAATTTGTTGCCACCATGAGGGAAGGAACCAGAATATGCAGTTATGAAGACCAGAGAAGTGCAAGGTGCTCAGATCTTTTGAGTCACCGTCAAGGTCACTTTACTGAGTAAGCAATCTAGATTAGCATAAATATTGGCAGAGCATGGGAAAGAATCTAGAATGTGTGGTTAGAAGAGATAGACATTGTCACCATCTCAGGATGAGTATAGCTTGCCACTTTTACTGCAGTTTCTTTCTAAAGGGTGGTTCTTCAAGATGGTGACCATTCAAGCTGAGAATAAGAGAACTCAGCATGAGGCACAAGTGCATCTAGATGCAAGTTACACCAAACACTCTGTTCCTCTTGTGTATTTGCTCAAGCCACCCAGAGTTCACCTACAGACACATGCTGATAGCCATCTGTCTGCCTGAGCTCTCCTGCCATAGGACCAGGCATGCCTGCATGCAGGGCAGGCCAAGAGAAGTTGCAGTTAGTCCTTGGAAATGACCATCAGCCAGTGAGGGGCAGGATGGGTAGCTTCCCCCACTACCAGTCCACCTCGACTGTTTCTCAGGATTGTCTGAGTGTCCTTGGCAGGATTGGGCCCAGTTGCCCACTGGACTCACCTCACCAAGGTTTTACTTGCCTTGTCTTACTCCTGTAACTCCCTCAGTGTGCTCTGGTGTCACCCCCACGATTAGTTATACTGAAATCCTTGTCTCAGGGTCTGCTTTCAGAAGAACAAAAACTAAGCACATGGGATGAGTGAGTCAACTGGTTTTACCAGAAAATTCTTAAATTCAACAAACCTGAATTTTTTTTTTAAGTGCAGTCACTTTAGGTAAAGAAATAAAGGGAGTACATCTTTGTCCATTTTAGACTAAGGATATTTAGGACTATTGCTTTTGCCTCATGTCTCAATGGCCAGTCTGAAAAACTTATGGCACAAGCAGGAAGCTTGGCCTCCTTCCTTTTCTGGACTACAAAAACTTTGAAAAAAGAATGAATTAAGATTTGAAATTTAGAGTTATCCAGTGGTTCAGCTATGTATTCTGTCTCACACAGTAACTGTTGGCTTGAACA
Organism: Cebus imitator; assembly: GCF_001604975.1. Classification (NCBI taxonomy): domain Eukaryota; kingdom Metazoa; phylum Chordata; class Mammalia; order Primates; family Cebidae; genus Cebus; species Cebus imitator. The sequence continues at coordinate 14,951 of NW_016108495.1, forward strand.
TCAAGAATTGTTTTCCATACATATCAGCTCTGAATATAGGCAGTTATTGGTATTTGTACTGTACAGTGATGTCACCAGGTCCTTTTTATACCCTATGATCTTTAGGATATTTGTCAGCATGCTTGTACCTGAGGCCTAAGGTGGCTAAGCTCCAGATATCATGGATACTTCAGGTACAAATACAGTGTAGAGCAGTATCTGCTATGCTGTTTTTAGTCAGAGAACTAGCTTTCTAAGAAGCTCACTAGCAGACTTACATTTGTGGGGTTCTTAGGAGACAGTTTTGCTGTCTCCCAGGCTGGAGTGCAGTGGCATATTCTCAGCTCACTGCAACCTCCTCCTTGGTTCAAGCAATTCTCCTGCCTCAACCTCCTGAATAGCTTGGATTACAGGCACCCAACACCATGCCCAGCTAATTTTTTTGTATTTTTTAGTAGAGATGGGGTTTCACCATATTGGCCAAGCTGGTCTGGAATTCCTGACCTCAGGTGATCCTCCAAGCCTTAGCCTCCCAAAGTGCTGGGATTACAGGCGTCAGCCACCACACCCAGCCTTGTATCTTATCTCTTACATTCACCCTCTCCAGGGGCTAGGTTTAGCAATGTATTTGTTCCACAGCTACTTTGGTGATGGCAACGTGGTTACATGTGGGTACTGGGTTAGGTAACTAGTGTACACCCATAGTTTATGAAGCTAATATAAAATCCAGGGCTTAAGGGACTGGAGCTTCCCTTCTCCTAGTGCCCAGTCTTACTGTCATTGCTTTGTAACTTTTTAAGGCAAAGAAACCACAGCTGGCATACCTACCGACAAGTGACAGTTGCCCACTCAGATCAGTTTTGAAATGCTTGCCCAGAAGACACCAAGTAAGAACCTGATCTTTTAGTGCTATCGTACCCCTGCTTTGTCTTGACTGATCTCAGACACATCATGCAACTGATACCTCAAGTGGCAAGTTGTGTGTCCATGTAATATTGCCTGAGGATTAGGTGTGCAACTACTGAGTCCATCCCAGGGACCCAGGCCAACCCATGTCATTGAAACAAGAGCTAGTTACTTCCTGCTACTTTTCAACCCTTAACCAGGTCTGCTCAAGTAACCTCGTGCCCAAGCCCTGTATTTACATCTCTAGCCCAAACATCCAAGACAATACAAATGGCCTTGTTAATCTTGCCTAGGCCAAGCAGCTGGATAACAAGCTGCTACTTTACCTGGATTCTGGTGAGGTACTGAATATACCAGCCTCGGGGGCCAGAACCTTCACAATGTGGTAAGTGCTCCATAGGCCTACATGTTCTTGGTGATGTGCTCCCATGAGGCTCCTCAACAGAACTCCCCCTGAACCTGCCAGTAGCTGACATCTGACCACTACACCAAAGCCAGACTGAGGTCTAAGCCAGCTGGTCAGCTTTAGAAGGGTTAGGCATGGTGGGCTCACCCCACAGTGGGTGAGGCAGAGGAAATCTGATCAGGTAAACTAGCATATTATAGGTGTAGTTGAATTTGGCATCACAGCAGAAGGGCTCCCCTTAAATACTAGGTGGTACAGACTACTGGTGATGGCCAAGATCCCTCTTGCAAGTACTGAACACTTGCTCTGCAATTAGCAAGAACACAGTAGACACAAGCTAAACTTGTAGGACATTTGAGGTTGGTAGAAGCTAACCTGCCAACATATACATCCTATTATAGTAGGTAGGGCCAGGGTTACAATCTGTACAAGGTTACAAGACTTAAGTATTAGCAGTATCACGTTTTAGTTCTCACCTTTATGATTTCCTTTCAGAATTCCATCCTGTTTTAGTCCAATATGTCAATATGGTTTTATAAGCTATACTTCAAGCTACATGCCTATGTTGTATTACATTATGTTAAACCACCATTTTAGAAAGCCTTGCATTTGGAAAATATGTATTTTATGGTTTCAGTTAATAGTTTTACTCCGCAACTCAAGTTTGGGTAGTTATATCACAGTCATACTTCTGCTATGGTGAAATAAAACCCCTCAATGCCAGAGAGCTAGTCCAGCGCAAAAGAGGGCCTAATGTTAAAACTGAAGCCAATGGAATCTTGAAGTATTGGCCGGTGAGAGCCAAGTTACCTTTATGACTCATTTGCCATGGCTACTCATGTCCCCTATACAGGTCTCCATCACTGAGTACTTCTGAGTATGCCCATCTTTGGACCTGAAGACCAGATCCCCTCCATTATGCTGTCTTTATGTTTACCTGTATTCCTGGTAAGAATTTCAAGAGCCACCAAATCCTGTTGATTATACCTCTTGTGTCCTTCCAACTTTTGTTTTTTGCGTTTCCAATCCTGCCACCCTATTCCATTTCTAAGACTTGGACCCTCAAAATGGCTTCCCCTGCCAACGATTCCTAACATCTTTGTTTTCTATAGAATGGCAAGTTTATAAAGTTAAGTCTGACCACAAACACCTGCAAATCACCTGTAACTCCTTAAGAGCTTCCCTATTACAGGTCAGGTCACGTCTAAAATCCTTCGCAGCACCAGCGAAAACGTCAACTAGTGCCCAGCTTCCCCTTCCCCTCTGCTAGGCTCAGCAAGTATAAGTTACTAGCTCAAACTTGGAGCTACACGTGAAGATTCTGAGCATCTTGGAGACATTATCTTCATAATGCCAAGTCTAGTGAGATGAAGGTAACATATGAACGTATGATCACAAATTGTCATGAAGTAGGGACAGCACATAGGGTGACCAGCCATGAGGGAAGATGAAATAAAGACTGAAAGTGAGACATTAACAGCTGAGCTTAAACCTAAAGGATAGCAAGAAGCCTCAAACCTAAAGCAAGGTAGGGTGTAAAACATGAACCATATCTAGAAATTCCCAAATTGGCCAGCAGCTCTGGTGGCCCATTGTAGCAGATTTGAGGACAACTGACCAAGCCCAGAGGCATAGGTGGCAGTGGTCTACAGAAATGTCAGGAGAGGATCATCTGTTAATGGGTGGGGGCAGGTGAAGAGGTAAATGGGACACAGCTCTTCAGAATGTATGCAGTACACGGAATTGCCCCAGAGACCCTTGTTTATGGTATGGATTGGACTGGAATCCCCAGCTATCAAAGTCTTGGCTCCAAGGTACATCCGGAAACCTGGAACATATACTCTGAAGAAAAGCCAAGATTCTGAACCTAGCTGTGCCCTTCATCCAGTGGAGACTGATCTCCACCTGAAAGATGGGCCCAGACAGGACATGGGGCTCAGAAGGTCCTAAGATTCTTTGAGCCGTGAACAGTGAATACTTGTGAGGAATGTACTTTAAGTGCTTCTATACTTCTGCTTACACTCCACTGGGACCATGCCATCCTGGCCTGTTGCTTCAAGGTCTGCCTTTTCCAAGGAAAGGGAACAAGAATGTCCTAAAAGCATATTAGCTTTTCTCCATCCAAGTCTTTAGCAATGACAGTCAGGAGTAAATCACAACTTCTGTCACATAAGCATACAAGTATACAAGCCTCATTTAACACCTGACATGAAGAGGGATATACATAGGGTATGGGGGCAGTCTACCATGTTTTTCTACTGAGCTTTCTACTCTGAATCATGTCTTCAAAGTCCCCAATATGAAGTAGAAAATAAGGTTTCAAGTCATCTGGTAGGTAATCAAATATACCTCCATTTTACAACAAGCAGTTCAGGCATTCTACATCCAAGATCAAAGAATCAGATGCCATCCTGAATACCTTCAGCAGACACTGCCCATGGATGATGGGTACTTCATAGGGATCATCTCAACCTTCATCCCCTAAGGTTGCCCAGCTTGAGTCTTCCTCAGAGGGAGGAGGACAGTTGAGCCTGCCATCCCAGGGTCCTTCCTACTCTCTGGGGACTGAAAGGTTGCACATCCATGGCAGCTGCCCCAGTTCTGGCTGGGATCCCTATTCTGAGGCTGTCTACTTCCACAGCTGATTTTACTCTGCCATCCCCTCTGGATCATGCATGAGACTAGTTTCCTCCAGATAGTGTAAGAATCAATGGTTCACTTTCAGCCAATCTAAGAACCATACTGTAGGATTTTAGAGGAAAATGGCAGATAGGAGACAGCACTAATGTCCAACTCCCACTCAGACAGGCAGAACAGTGTCAAGACTCATATCGAGTTTTTACCCAACAGCCACGGCAGGAACACACCAGGAAAACAATTGAGACCCTTTGAAAGAAGTGGCTTGCTGCTGCACACTCTACAAGGCAGCCAAAAAAACAGTTTCCAAAGTGTGAGGAGAACACACATCCCTGCTGGGAAATCCAAAAATCCAGATCACAGTAGAAGGATTTAAACTTTCCTAGAGCAAAAACTGGTCTAGGGAGTGGAGTGAAATATGAAAATAGAAGAGGCAGTTGGAATAGTCCTATAGGCACTACCAGTCCCCAGCTCAAATCCAGGGAAGCCATTCCTGGTTCTCTCAGTCCTGGGGAAAGGCAGCCAGTGAAATTAGAAAGGGGCCACAGGGTGAAGGAAATTGTAACCAATTTCAATAGCAGCCCTAAGCCACAAAACAGTGAAGAAAATGTGACCCACATGTTTTATGTTCAGCCAAATGGTCCCTCAGAGTAAGACCATGTGAGACTCAATATTGCCCCAATGAGCCTTACGGAATTCACTAGAGAACAGGTTTCAGAACCAACATCAAAGGTGAGACTAAACTGCATCCCTGCCAGAAGACAGTGCTAGGAATCGGCAATATATGTTAGGAAACAAGACGAAGTGTTTCCCATGCCAGTCCATCTACCTAACCCTCATGACCCGGCCAAACCTTAAAGCTTTTTCCCCCCCAGTAGTGACTGATCCAGCTATGCATTCTTGGAAATTCTCAGCTTGCAGTTATCTGGGCAAAACTTGGGAGAACTTTCCAGAAGATGCTGGATTGGGTCTTGGGAGGAAAGCATGCAAGGCTACTTTGAAAGAACTTTTGCTGGGATAAAGCTAAGAGGCAAGCCTGCAAGCTGTGAGGGGTCACATTCCAAAGATATGCCTGTAGCAAAGGTATTACTTGAAAAAAATAGCACACGTGCCCTACTTGACCTACTCTTCTTCCTCCAACCACAGAAGTTATTAGGGAACCATATTGAGGTTACCACCATATCCCGCAAATTCCTTTTTACCACTCTACACCCTCACCTCCTGGTCTTCACATGTCTACAAGTGCAGCACCTTCACTTTTGCTGTTGGAGGACTGCCCTTTGAGTGCTGGACCCATCTTTCCCACACACGCAAGGAGCCAGAAGTACCTGCAAGTATCTCACTTGTACTTCATGACCCAAGGCACTTCATTTTGTGGATCCGCTCGTTGGTTTCAGTGAAAGGAACTGACTGGGTTTTTCCCTGTGAGCTCCAGGCTTCTGGGGGACCCTCCATCAGAGGCCATCAGTGCTCTTCCAGCATCTCCTTAGGTCCCTCTCCCAACTCGAACTTATTCCCTTCTCTGTAAAGGAAAAGGAATACAACTGCCAGTACCTGTGGTCTTGTGAGGCTGCCCTATGACTGGGCATGGAAATTTATATCCCTGCCATGGCTGGCTTTAGCTCGTGTCAGATGGGGTAAGAAGGTTTAAGTACCTCTGGCTCCACAGCAGATTAAAAGCTGAAGTATGACCTATACTGTCTCCAGAGGGCCTCTGCCAAGTTAAGCTGTATTCACCTCTATCAGACTGTGGTATCACACCTTCGAGTCACCACCTCATCCACCCCACTTCTGTCACTCCAGAAGTGAGTGTTTTTCTTGGTTATGTGGTAGCAACTCAAATTCTCATCTTAAGGTCTGCTTCTAGAAAACAAAGTATGAAATACTCCCAATTCCTGACCAAGCCACATTTTCTATGACCACCACCCTGCTTCTCACCAAGTTTCTATATACAGCAGACTCATTCCATCCAGGTAGAGGATGGTGTCATATCTGGCCTGGCCAACTTTCATCTGAATACCTGTATCTCATCACCTGCTTGCCTCTAGTTTGGCCGCAAGGATGTGGCTCTAGAAAGCATGAACTTTTCTAGATCTGGCAGAAAAAGTTGTAAATGTCCAAAGGCATCCCAGAGTTACTATCTAGCTGTACCCTCTTCCAAGAATAAATGTGGGTCACACCCTGAGTACTAAGAAGATCTGAACCTGATACTACTGAGGCACATGTTCTGGGCTCAGTAAACTATGCAGATACCCATCCCTGTGATCTCCTGAAGTGTCACTTCCTGGAGTTGAGAAACCTTATTAAAGTGATCACCTTACAATGCAGACAAGTGGCCTCAGACTAGAAAGTACCTTTTCAGAAAAACTACCTCAGGCACAAGTGAAAGCCACCTGAGCTTAGCTGCCTTCAATACCAGTTTTTTCATCTTTAGCCATTACCTGGAGTCCTGCTGCTTTTATGCCTCAAAGTGATTAAAACAAACCCTTAGGTGCTTTCAGGTAAGTCCTTAACTTAAATATAATCAATTTATACTTCAACTTGAAGAAGCTTCCAACAATTTAATGCTGTCCCAAAAGTTAAGATACAGTATCCAATAACCAAGTGGTAGATGTAACATGGCCTCTGCCAGTACCTGTGACCTACTTGAAGTGGGTGGCCCACAGCTTCGGCATCTTCAGAATTAGAGCTTCTGAGCCCCAGAAGAGAAACATGTCCTCTGGCGATAGACTGGGTTCCATAGAACCAAAAGCTGTGATTTGGTCACTTAGGGTTTTTATACCAGAGACCAGGAGGCAGACAGAAGTTACTCTACTGGTAGGGGTCAACAATCCTGGTTATGATGAAATAGGTCTCTGCTACAAAGTGAGGGAAATACACCTGGATGCCCTTAGTGCCAGCATTAGTGGTCACAAAACAGTTATTGCAGCAACATAAGATATGGTATGATCAGAGATGAGCGGGTGCACAGACCTCTTGGATAAGGCTGAGTGACCCTACTGAGTAAGGAATCTCAACCAGCAGAAATGCTGGCTGAGGGTGGAGGGGAGTATAGAATGCACTGTTAGAGATGAATATCCATTAGTCACAGGATTAGTTGCAGCTGTGGGAAGAGCACCTTCTCATACGTTATTGTAGTGTTTGGAAAGGGTGGTTCCTTCAGATGTTGACGTGTCAAGAGGAGACAGTGAACTCAACGTTGGATCCAAGTGGGTCCAGGTGTGTACAAGGTAGGCTGAGCAGTTTCTCTTGCATATTTGCTAAGTGCATCCAGAGCTCACCCACAGACACTTCCACATGCTGATCCATCATGAGCAAACGAACTCATCAACTCAAAAAAGCTATTGTTTCTCTTATTCTTTTTAAGATGGGATTTCTCCATGATGGCCAGGCTGGTCTTGATCTCCTGACGTCAGGTGATCCACCCACCTCGGCCTCCCAAAGTGCTAGGATTACAGGCATGAGCCACCGTGCCCGGCCAAAAGCTATTGTTTCTAAGCAGAATAGAATCCAGATGCAGGTGATGCCACTGTCCACAGATGGAGTGTAAAGGTAGCCTTGGCACATCTGAGTCAATCACACCTGCTTGCTAGATAGTGACTTGATAGACAGTGACTCAGATGATTGCATTCGGTTCAGGCTGTCCAGGATACTCTTGGTAAAAGCTACATTACTGGGGCTTTAGCTACATCTGCAAGATACAGCTACATTGTAAAACCCTTTCAAAGCAACACAGGCTAGTGCCCAGTTATGCAGACACTAATCGGTCTACTTCAACATACCAAAAACGCCATCATATCTGGTGAGTTATAGTTTGAGAGACAGAAGTCACCTGAAGTGTGTTAACATATTTGAGAATCCACTTGGAGTTTGAGTGTTTCTGAAAAATCATTAATTGAAGATGTCCAACTATGCAACAGTATCTGGACATACTACATTACCAGGCTGTTCACTTCAAGTGTGCTGTTTGTGAGAATGGTATTGATAAAAACATGATTTATAAAGATATGAAATCAGCCTACATACTCAGCCATAGACTAAAGAATGTGGTACACAGGTTATAAAATACTGTGCTGCCAGGAAGAATGAGATCATGTCCTTTCCAGGAACATGGATGGAGCTCCTGGAGGCCATTATTCTTAGAAAACTGAAGCAGGAACAGGATACCAAATACATGAATACAGGCTTGCACTTAGGTGGGAGCTAAGTGATGAGAACACATGGCACAGGGGAACAGACACTGGGCCCTACAGAAGTGGAGGAGAGGAGCAGGAAAACTAATGGGTACTAGGCTTAGTACCTGGGTGCCAAGATCTGTACAAACCCACATGACACAAGTTTACCTATGAGAAACCTACCCACAGTAATTAGCCCTCTCATGAGTTTGAGTCGCTGTTACTGAGTGGCATCAGGAATTAACGTGTCTACAACTCAGGATTTGAAGGAGAGTGTTTTGGTGCTCAGTGAACTGGCAAACTGCAGCAGCCATGGCCTATTCAAGGTGAAGTAGCCAAGGGCTCAGACCTCTAAGGGATGAAGATTTAATTTATTCCACTGGGAAAATCATCTAGATCAAAAGTGCTAGCCAAGGATAAGCAAGATCTATGAGTATGAGAACAGACATGTCAATTACATCTGTTGGCCCAACAGCAGAGTATAACTTGGAACCAACCATATCATTGTCACTTTAGGGATTCTGGCTGGGAACCACTTTGACAGTATATAAGTTTACTCAAAGTCAAGGCAGGACATGGATGATCGATCCATTTGCATGTTTTCATCTCAAGTCTCCTCGACAAAGTTCACATACAGCTGCAGTACAGTTCCAGCGTGCACAAGCAAGCTTCACTTCAGGCACTTATGTCAGATCGTCTACCTACGGGCTTTCTCCACCACCATGAAGAGCTTCCTCAGCCTGCTTGCTAGACAGCCTGCTTGCAGAGATAACCAATGAACAGGAAGTAGCAACTCAGTGATTAGTGCTCTTTCTTCCATTCCACAGTGGAACAAGTCCAAGCGCACAACATTCAATGCTTTAGTCCCCAATGAGATTGTGCCCTAGGTGCTTATAGCAGTTCATTCAAGTACCCTTATTTGCTCCGTTTAGTCCACTGTCTCACTTTCAACTCCTTCAACTCATGTTCACCGTGATCATCCCAAATTACTCTAGTCCTTATCACCAGATCTGCTTGTGGAGAAACCATGGCTAAAATTCAAAATTGCAACACAGAAGTCTCAATTCTTAAGATGCTGTTGACATTTCTGTTCTCATACTCAGATTTTGCTTATCTTGGGGCCAGTACTTCTGGTCTAGGTATTATCTTGCCCAGCGGAGTAAATTAAACCCTTCATCCCTGAGAGGTCCGAGCCCCTGGCTACTCCACCTTGACTAAGCCACGGCTGCTACCATTTACCAACTCACTGAGCACCAAGACACTCTTTCAAAAGTTGCCTTACTGATGGGACCAGTAGGGGAATGACTTGGAAGCAGAACCATGCAAACTCAAGGTGGACAAAGAACCATGCAAACTTAAGGGAGAAAGCACAGGTTCTATGGAATCAGACCTGGATTTCCTTCAGTCCTGTCCATTACTGTTGCATTGAAAAATCATTCACCTTGGTAGTTCATGCAAAGTGATATTCTATTGAATCCCTCCTGAAAAATAAAGTGTAGAAGAAACATGCAAGAGCCTTAAAGCTTTAAGATATGAACACTAAACATTGAGTTTAACAAACTACAGCTCTCAGCCATGTACATTTCAGTACATGAGGTATGTTACTACATAGACTAATAGTTTTGTGGTACCTAATGCCCTGGCCACAGGCATGACTTGAAGCACAGATGACCTCAGACTTGGCTGTACACCCTTGTGAACCTCCTAGAACACAAAGGCATTAAGAGGCTTGTGAGGAGCTACTACAGGCCATTTCACACTAGCTTCCTGATCTAAGGAGTCTGTCATGAAACCCTTTCATTGCTTTTAGGGTAATTCCTGAAATAACAGACATCAGACTCTAAGACTCAAACCACTTGACCTAGCTCTGAGGGCATATCAGGTTCCTATCCGTCTTGCAGGCAGTCAAGCTTGCATCAAGAACGGAGGGATAAAATATTAAAGAGGAGCCAGCATCAGCCTAGGTCCTACACAAACTGTAGGAAAACAAGTGGGATGAACTTGACTCCTTAAGTGCAGGACCAAATGGAGGACCAAATGGAGCCAGAGGCAGCACATCTCTTGGTAACAAACACTCAAGGGAGAGCTTTGATTAGGGTGAAGCATTTCTCATTACTCAGCCACCAAACGTGGCTTACTGCTAAGGGAACAATGTTAAGCCAGCCTCTTCTGCTTTTAAAGGCAACATGCAGTTGGATGTGCTATTTCAGTTTGTCAACTAACACAAAAAGCTTTCAGACCTGAGAAAGAGCCTCTCGGCAGGTCCAGCTTGGTTTGCTTGCTCAATTGAGGATTCAACTCCTAAGATTTTATAGGCTTCAGTTCAGAGTCACCTTCCCTAGTAAGGGCAGGCTCAAATAAGTTCTGGAGCCTTGACATGGTGATTGTAGTTACCTGTGTATCTTATACTTGATGTCTGGGAATAGATCAAGTGTCTCACAAAACAAAGTATGCGAGGTGATGGGCACGTTAGTTCAGTCACGGCAAACACCACTGCATATATTGAAACACTCTGTACTTTGAGTTTCTCTTCTTGCCCAGGCTGAAGTCATCTTGGCTCACTGCAATGTTTGTCTCAAGTGGATTCTCCTACTTCAGATAATGGGTAGCTGGGATTACAGGTGTGCGCAACCACATCCAGCTAATTTTTAAGTAGACAGTTTCACCATGTTGGTCAGGCTGGCCTCCAACTCCTGACCTCAAATGATCCACCTGCCTTGGCCTCCCAAAGCGATTCCGGGCATCTTAAATGCCACTTTTATTTGCCTATTATACTTCAGTAAATGTGGGTGTCTGAGGGGGAGGCTTACACGTTGGGTGCTTAGCAGCAAGATTTAGGGGTTCTTGTTTTTCTCGACAAATATGATTGGCAGAAGTTATACAAGTATGATAAATCAGCCATTTTTTCCACAAGGACCTTGTCAGCAGCAGCACAGACTAGCTTCTGTTTTCAGTATATCCAAGTGTGTTCAGATCTAGTTAAAGAATGAGGAATGGCTGAGACAAAGTGCCCTGAAGCAGAGATGAGCACAAAATGCATAATGCAAAGCAAGCAAGCTACATACCTTCAGATTTTTCAAGGGCTATGTTTAGCCGAGGAGTGTCCTGGCTTGGCATAGAAATACTAGTAAAATTAAAGACTATCCGCAAAACTACTGGTATTCATCTGTGGCTTCATGGAGTAATTGGACATGCTGAGTCCACCTTAATTTTCAGGGCTCTTTAGAGGACCTTATCAACCAGTTCAACTTTTGACACCTTTGGATATTAGAAGGAATCCATCGGTCATGCCTATTAATACTGGGATGGGCAGCACTTTCCCCTCTGCCTTGCCAGATCCTACCTGACATGCAGTCTTGAAACCCACGGTCAGGAAGTAGCATCGCCCACGAGGAGCAGCATCTACCCTAACTGCAAAAGAACACTTGCTTTGAGGGTACAAGGAGCTTGCCTCTTACAGATGGAGGGACTTAAGGGCACTCCCCTTTTTTACTCTGGACACAAAGGCATCTGGGAAGTGAAATCTCACTCTTGCCATCATCTTAATCTACTCTGGTGTGGCATTCCCTTTGATGGGACAACCTGATGCCTCAAGGTCATGGAGGTGACCATTCCTTCAGCAGTTCCACATACTATGCCCCAATATGCTTATACCAGGTGAAGCTAGTAGAACCCAAATACAACACGATAGAAAGTGATTAGTAATGCCTATCTTTTTCCTGCTGTACAGCTGTCCCAGAGTCACTAGCCTACAAGAGTCTCAAGTGACAGGTAAGTTCTCAGTAGGAATTGCAGGTTTTGTGATCTAGAAGTTAAGATTTAAGAACCCAGCTGGCTCTAGAAACAGGTCTACCGCACGAAAACTAGCAGCACATGAGGTGCCCCATACAATCTGGGGGATACTTTGCCAGTAAGCACTGGGATAGAGACTAAGCAGTCATACTAGACCTCAGTTAGCAGACACTTCCAACCTAGGCAATCACTACTTGGGCTCTAAAGCAGGCCGACATTGCCTTGGGAAGGGTAGTTTAGCAAAGGGTTCCCCCAGACTGTGAAAGCAGCCTTTTTCCCTCTCCAGGAAAAGCCTGTCTCAGGGGCTCACTAGGATCTTCACAGTCAAAAGCACACTTCCACAGTGCTAGCTGAAAGCATTGACAGTCAGGACATGGTCTGCTGGGTCTGTTTGCTTACAGCCAAGTTTCTGGTTGGGTGCTCAGTGTTTAGCAGGGGTATCTGGGAAGGACACAGACCACATAGGTAATGTACAGATTCCCTGTATTGGCTTCAGTGTTACCACCAGGTTTGCAGTAGCAGTCTGCTTTATTAGGACACGTTACAATGTGCAGTCAGCCAAGATGTGGAGAAAAGTTAAAACTGGAGGTCAATAAAACTCAACGGAAAGTGAGTGGAGTCAGAAGGGATTGGAGAGAGAGAAATAGCCAAGGCCCAGAGGTCAGAGGCCTAGGTGTTTAAGGACATTTAGAAGGACAAGGATTAAATCCAAGTGAAATATGGTGCAGATAATTTGCACTAACTGTCTAAGGCAGTTTTCAGACAGGGACAATCTTTCCCCACCCCCACCCTACAGCACATTGGTAATGTCCGTAGCCATTTTTGGTTGTCAGTGGAGAAAAGGGGATGCTACTTGGTAACTAGTGGGTAGAGACCATGGATGCTGCCAAACATTCCACAACGCACAGGACAGACCACCCCGCCTCACAAGAATTATCCATCCCAGTATGTCAATATCCAGCCTCCAATTTCAGATTGGGGAAATTGGCAAGTTGATGGGTTATTCAAATGGATAGTCAAGGACAGTAGGATCTCAGGGCAGAGGGTCCTTTTAGTTGCCTCAATGTATCTCATCTCCAGGCTGTTTTACCATGTCGACCAACACTAGAAATAGTTAATAGGAAAAGCCTCAGTAAGAAAGCTTATAGTGTTTAAAACTAGGTTGAATGAACTTCAGAACCATTTTTGGAGAGCCTAAGACTAAGCCCCTCTACCACCTATAGGGTTATGTCTCACTACTTACTATGACATGGCACTCGAGTCCGAGATGGCTATGAAGCTACAGGTAAGATCAGTATAGTCTTGCAGTCCTACAGCTTGCATGCCCCTGGTTCAATGTTCAACCTCACCTCTCCTGCGCACTCCAACCACTTGCTCAGACACATTGGAGCTATTATCCTTCTACATGCCTGCATGGTTTCAAACCTTAGATCTCCCAATCCTGTGTGCATTCTCTAGATTCTTCCTTCCATTAGAGGAGGAAGCACTATACCCTGACAGCCTCTGAAAGGTTCCATGTTATCAGTAGTTCAACATGGATCACTCACCCAAAAGGGCACACCAGGGTAAGCACCAACCCAAAGCAGGGGCTCCATGGCCCTCAGTGTAGTAAAGCATGAATTATTTAAATCCCTTATGTTTGGAAGAGAGGCAGATGCCTGGAAGCATCTAGTGCCAAAGTAACATTCTGGGAAAAATAATGGATTATTAAGAATTTTCTTCATGAGGATCAGGGCACCATACAAAGGGTTCATCCTGAGAATGTTGTCCATGCCTTGAAAATTGCGATGGTTCCCCAAGCATCTAGTGAGCTTACTGATCCTTAAATCCAGGAGAAAAGCTTATCTGCAGTAGAGGTGCCCTACTGCTTGGGCTAGGTGATCTAACATATGGTGCTGGAAGTACTTGTGATGCATGAAGATGCTGTAACATCTCTGGCAAACAGTTTCTACAGCAAGGCATCTGTGACAGAACTAGCCTCCTTTTGAGAAATAGATCATGATTTAAAACTATTAGACCCCAAGGGAGACAGTCCTGAACATTACACATCAAGTAATATCCCAATGGAGCTCTCCATCATAAGCTGTTTTACCAGACACAAATCCTCACATTAGGTAGCACAGTAACCACTCACTTTTCCCTTCCCGGATTTGTTCTTCCATTGTATCATCAATAGGTGGCGGCACCACCACACACAGCAGTGCTCATACCAGAAACCTGGAAGCTGATGTCTATTACTATGAATATCTCAAGCAGGAAACACCTATTCCAACCCCAAAGTCAGTTTTCCTGCTTGAGATCTTGCTATGTTTAACATGCAAGTCTGACCATGTTACTGTCTCGTATGACACTACCCAATGTCTTCCCAACCCGTTACGTATGTGTTGACGCTCTTGTAAGAATCTGTTCCCCTCCCTCAGCCTGCTACTGGGCAAAACCAAGCTGCAGCTTTTAAGCTTTGTTCCACTGTGCAGAAGACACTTTTTCTACACTTTCCCCTTTCACATGGAGCAGCAGTAAGATTTACTTTATGCTTTCCTTCCCTGAACCTATTCCCAACTTTGGTAACACCTTTAGTGTTAACTAGATCGTTACTGCCACACTGAAGTTACTCAGATACAGTTCTACCTTTCAACGCTCCTAGAGGCAGGGGTTCTAGTGTCAAGAACTTGAAATACACCTGGAGAATCCAAGTAGCTCAGCAGACAAGGGTTCTTAACAAGTTTATCTCTAGACATTCATGTTAACATACACTGAATAAGGGAATTAACCATTGGGCATAGGATCTGAGTTGACATTGCTATCTAGACACCCAAAGCATTATGGTCACAAGTTAAAGTACAGACATACAGGGGTTATAACTATCCCTCCATTTGTGAAGTAGATTCAAACTTGAAAACACTATACCCCAGTAGAGATTGGGAAAATGGAGTTCTTGCAGATGTTTGGCTGATAGTTGGTCTCTTAGGTCTGAAGACCCGGCCAGAAGTGTTTCTTCTGAGTATACAGTTGAGATTGATGTGCCTGTTTGGAATAATCTCCAAGTTGGTCCGTGGCATGTAAAGTAAGAGCATCCCACCAGTAAGGCCAGCTGGAGGCTTCTTAAACTGTCCCTGCCCCAGCCAAGATATTAAATCACAAGTATTGCACCCCTGTGGGGAATGGTGAAGATTAGTGCCATGCTTAAGTATCAAGCAAATAGGGTTGGTGGTCCTTATCTGTTCTATTCTGCATTCTAGCCCATGATGAAATTAGACAGTAGAGGGTTAAAGTACTTCAAGTTCAACCAAGTATCTGGCCTGGTTCCCAATGGGTAGGCTTTTACAAGCAGTATAGCTGGTCATCTATTTTGCATCAGAAAAATGGCCCAGGGTGAGCATGCACATACATAGGTGGTTCAGTGGCATAGCTTTCCAGTCAGCAGCCTGGAACAAAGGACTGACCAGTCAGGCAAGATTCGGATACAGGAATGTGGATGGACGTAGTAAGGTTGTTATGAAGTGTGGAGCTGTTCCTCACATTAACACCCACCAGGAAGGGTCCATGATGGAATAGGTACTTTCTTGTCCTGACTCAGACTGTACTGCAGACCCATATTGCAGGCTGGGGCTCTACCTGTTCTTCCCCTTCCCTGGTTCCTTGAACAGGTAGTTCTCCTTTGCTGCTCCTGTCCTATATCCCTCCCACACCCTCCCCAAGTGTATTACCCCCATTAAGTCTTAACACTATTGCTACATAAGATCCAAACTGACACCACGGAAGTTGTTCTTCCTACACCCCTGCTAGTACCGACTGCCTTTAAATGCATTCCCTGGGCCTACACTCAGTACTCCCCTAACCACAGGCTGAGATGCAGAATCTAATCCCAGGCAGACTCATCCACATACCTTGGAATACCCCACACACAATTATGCTCCAGGTCAGAATGACAAACGAAGTTGGCCAATATTCCCTAGGCCCTACTGGTAAAGGGTTACCTCGTGTTTAATATTGGGGCTGAGCAAGAATCCAGCCACAAGCCACACTCAGATTCTCATAAGCTTCCTGAAACTCACCCATGTTTAAGAACTCCTCTAACCCTGTGCTAGGAGCTTCCTCTAAACCCTCAACATTTGCTACTTCCAGGAAAGCAGCAAGAGACTTCCAACTGCTATCATCCCACTCTAATTTCTCCTCCCCAGACTTGGCCACGGAGGTATTGCTAGAAGCATTTCCTTTCTTCCCGCTGTGTAACCCACCCAATCTGACATTCCCACCAAATGAATACCTTAGAGAAGGTCCTTCCCTCAAACAATCCCGAGTTTGGACTCTGCAGGTACTTCTGGACAGATGCCTTAAGTATTGTTTGGGAAAGCTGTGAACACCATCTGCAATTCTAATACCAAGTACTAGCTTGGCCATAGAGACCCCCACCAAGGCAGCGCTGAAGGAATTGAGAAGCAGACACCACAGATACAACAGCAAAGTGGGACTATCGGGGGGCCAACAGCCTTCCGAGCTGAGCGCCTCAGGGGGCAGACAGCATTCTCAGCTCAAGGGCTTTGAACAGAATGACGCATGTATTCTCTGAACAGATTTTTAACAAGTATTTGGCATTTTCTCATAATACAAAAATATACCAAGTAGGCAGCTGATGCCCACTTACTACTGATCAAATTATTCTCCACGAGGGAGCCACGGGGGCAGGGTCAGATGTCCTGTGCTTGTTTTAACTGGTGTATAATATTTATGTATTGTCCTGCCACTTTAGAATGCCAAGTAGTTTTCTACTGGGTGGGGCAGAGGGGTGGCTAGG
>NW_016108495.1:32099-33433 GCF_001604975.1 Cebus imitator
TTGGAAGTGGGTCCCTGCACTAGGCTCAGCAAGTCTTCTACCATCGAAGTAACCCTTCCATACACATTCATGAAGTAAAACAATTCAAAGTACCATAAAAGTCCTGACGGCAGATCTCTCTAGAAGGGTTAACTCCATAGGCCCTGTGAGTTGTTCCTAGTCTCATTAACCCATCCAAGTTCCTTTCCCTTGGATAAAACTGAAGGGAGAGAAGCAGACACTAGAGAGATTAAGGGTTTCAAAAATAAAGTTACATAACTTCACAAAGTATCAATGAGTTTTGATATTGCACATTTACAAGACATACACTTTTGAATTACAACACTGGATTTTGATTTCCATCAAAAGATCAATGTATAGGAAAAATTCACAACTGGAATCTTTGACGAAGTTAACTGTAGCCTTCTAAGATAAGCCATTGTAACTAGCTGATGATGAAGGATTATAAATGAGTTTCAAATGAAGCATTACTTCATTTTAAGTTAAATATACCCTGAGTCAGCTACAATGGCTTTCAATTCTTCCATTCTGGTCAACACACTTCTGAGGGGTATGAGATTGGCCTCTACTGTGAAAGCTATTTAAACAAAGCCTTTTGGTTGTTTTCCTCTATGAGCAGCATTGCTATCACTCCAACCTCGATTCAGGTAAAACAAGCTCATTTGTCACAAGACCTCAGTACCTTAATTGCTGTATGTACAATAGTCATTCTGTATAAGAACGTTAAGATGTACTTCAGGTACCTCTAAATAACTCACTGTACATTTGTAGTCACCTGTCACCTCTATGTTCTACCAATGAACCATGTGTTTCTTTCCCCGTTTGCTAGAATGCGGATTTAACAAGATTTGGCATTTTTTTATTGCGTTTTATAGTCTTGGTCCATGGCAGATCAGAACACCAGATCAGTCCTTTAAGTAGTCTCAAAAGCTAGCCAGGGTCCATTTCAACCTTAACTGTAGTTGAGAGCTATTGACTAGAAGATCAGTCATTTCTGGGCACCAGGGCCCAGGTCCTAAGCCTTCCATACAAGCACAAGAAAGTGTTATTAGGGAAAAAGATTTCTCAAAACCAGCTCAACATTTCCAACTATGCCTCTTCTAAAATACCTTGAGCAAATGACAGCAAAGCAATTAGTCTTGGGTGGAAGGGATGGCGGGATTGTGTTGATCATCAATGCCAACCCTAGAAGCATCCTAGGAGAAGAGGCAAGAGGACCAAACAATGAAGCAAATGTGAAGGCAAAAGCTGCCAGGAGAGGACCTAACGGGGCTACCCTCATGTTTGGAGCCTTGGACTGTGTTCAGAGATTAGATACAGTCTTGCCGCTTTGA
>NW_016108495.1:34200-36967 GCF_001604975.1 Cebus imitator
GCAAAAGAACGGAAATCATAACAGTCTCTCAGACCACAGTGCAATCAAGTTAGAACTCAGAATTCAGAAACTAACTCAGAACCACACAGCTTCATGCAAACTCAACAACTGGCTCTTGAATGTTGACGGGATAAGCAATGAAATGAAGGCAGAAATAAAGATGTTCTTTGAAACCAAAGAGAATGAAGACACAACATACCAGAATCTCTGGGACACATTTAAAGCAGTGTCTAGAGGAAAATATATAGCAATAAATGCCCACATGAGAAGGAAAGATCTAAAATCGACACCCTATCAAAATTGGAAGAGCTAGAGGAGCAAGATCAAAACCTAGCAACTCAAAACCTAGAAGACAATAAATAAGATTGTGGAACTGAAGAGTGGAACTGAAGGAGACATTTCATACTGTCTTCAAGAGCACAGGTGAGCCATGGCTCTCTGCTGCACCAATTAGATATGTAGATGTGTAAGCTTTTCTCAGAACCAGTTCAGCTGAGTCTTGGAACTTTGTCACATTCGAAGGTCTCACGTTCCCAGTTTGAGGAGTTTCTCCCGTCGAGACCCATTTACCCCACGGGCCCTCTCCCAGAGTCCCTGCTGCTGCTAGGGACACAGTCACAGGACTTAGCCTCTAGCAATCAGTCACAGGAAGGACTGTTTCAGAAAGGAGTCAGCGGGTGGAACCACCTTAAAGCAGGGCAGCTACTGAAGTTGGTGGGTTTAATATGGAGGGGTGGTGAGCACAAGAGACCAAAACAAATTCATCAACTCTCCTGCTATGCTGAGTTGTAGGTTACTGAGAACCCACTCGGCTGTAGAGATGGTTCTACACACCCAGGTGGCATTGAAGGAATTGAAAAGCACGCACCCAGATAGAATAGCAAACTGAGTCTATAAGGGAGGGCCCAAGAGCCTTCGGAGCCAAGCACTTCAAGGGCTGACAGCATTCCAGGCTGAAGGCCTGGAACGAACTGACCCATGTATTCTCTCAACAGGTTATTGTTAATATTTGGCATTTTCTCAGAACACAAAAATCACCAGGTAGGCAACTGGTGCCCACTTACCACTGATCAAACTAAAAAGTATTCTCCACGAGGGAGCCATGGGGACAGAGTCAGATATCCTACACTGTAAATTTATGTTGTCCTGCACTTTAGAATAGTTTTCTACTGTGGGAGGGGAGGGAGGGCAGCTAGGTTTTCCTTGCCATTGTTCTTCCCAGCAAATATATTCTATCACATACTTAGCATTTCTTAACAGTGGATATAACACGTTTTACTCTCGTTTGTAATTTGAAAGGAGAAACTTGTAAGAACAAAGCAAAAGCTGCGTGTTTAGAAAGGTCCAAGCACACTAAGAATGCCCAACATTTTTTCTGGTTTCTCTCCCCTCTGATATTTGGGAGTTAGAAAAGTATCAGAAGTCAGTGTTAGAGACATGGTTCTACTATAGTCTAACTCAGCCAAGCCTTACCTTTCTATAATTAGAAGTAGACACTTGGCATTCATGAAGGGTTGAGATTTACCAGAAAAACCATGAGGTCTTTAAAGATACTAACAAGGAAATAAAGGCAACAGCTGGAATGAGAAAGAGCAGTCTGGGTTGGAGATTTGCATCAAGACTAGTTTTAGGCCTAGAAGTGGAATGACTTGAACAATCTGGAGCACAGGGGCAGTGAGTGAGACAACTGGGTTGTTTAGGACAGAGTACAAGGTGTCAACCACCTATTTATGAGGAATTAGAGTAGAAAGTAGGTAACAAGGTGAGTCAGGGGATGGGGAAGGTTTTCACAACCATACCATCACCTCTTTTTGCAGAACTAGTATCTGGCTGTGGACCCAAACCTGGAGTTCAGGTCCCAATACACTTCGTATAAGGAATACCTTGTGCGGATTAGCTTCAGAGCGTTATACAGGTGATAACCACCAAGGACAGCGTAGTTGAGAGGTCCTGTTCCCAGCAGATCAGGCCCATAAATGCTTTCTCAGATCCATCAGTTTAAATAGAAACCAAGTATGGTAACAACTCCAAGATTTCTATCACTTCTGGTTCATCTGGTACATACTGATTGCCTCACTAATCAGACAGGTATCATGCTAGTCTAGATTTTCACTGTTAAGAGGATGGTATATGAATGCATTGCTTGTATACAACATGCAGTCCTTAATTTTAAGGCACTCCAGAGAAATCTGTTAGGTGCAGTTAAGCCACAGGTCAAGGG
This sequence comes from Cebus imitator, assembly GCF_001604975.1. NCBI lineage: Eukaryota > Metazoa > Chordata > Mammalia > Primates > Cebidae > Cebus > Cebus imitator. Next base: position 36,422 of record NW_016108495.1, read on the forward strand.
AAAAAGGAGAAAAAGGGAACCCTTCTTGAATACCAACTGTCTACTTTGTCCAAGATATGCTCCAAGTTTTGACAGGTTTATTCCACCCTTTTATGTCTATTTGGTTTAGTCAATCACGTACATGACTGAGCTCATGACATTTAACCCATTACACCTTGCCACACAAAAGCTTTTCATAGAAGCTCCATGTTACATACGTTGACATTTGAGTCAGTGTACTCAAGAGCCAGGTAAGCACAGGGGAGCAATCATTTCCTGTAGCATAAGTCATCTCAAGACATCTAGCTTTCTGTTGAGCTAAGGGAAGAATGACACCCACCCGACTGTTTGCTTTTAATTTTAGAGGCTTAACTTATTTATCTGAGTTATACCTGACCCTTAGCCACAAACCATTGAGACATTTGTTCTCAAGGCAAGCTATAGCAAGTCACTCTAAGGGAAAATGTATATGCAGAGACTTCAGAGCCTAAAATGGATAATTTCCTAGACTGAGAAATTGTGAGGATGACACTCTGGCCTCAGATTGTTTTTCCTCCATATAGTGAA
>NW_016108495.1:37869-39461 GCF_001604975.1 Cebus imitator
TCATGGTTGCAATTGTCTACTGGAAGAAGCTTCCATCACCAGGGAGGGTCTTCACCTGTGCGAAGACTATGGATTCTTGGACAAAGCAAAATAGTCGCCCAACGTGACAGGTGACAAGCTGATAGCTGGGAGTTCAGCATGTGTCTTTCAGCCCGAGTCAATCCAAATGGAACCCAGTGAGTTTTCCCATGCATTGGGTCCTTTGTTGCTAGGCTTTACTTCCATCAAGACTGTCAATATACTTAAAGCACACTAAGCCTGCTTTAAGTATAATAGGAAGGGGAGTCATGGCCATTTCAGCTTTTGGGATAGGGAGTCAGACACCCCAGCATACTAACTGTCTTCCATTAGGTCACACATCTGGCCAGTCTCAATCTCATCTTTGGTTGCATTCGTGTTGCGTTAACTCAAGACCAGAACCGGTATGCAGGTTCTTCTTGCGCAAGTGCTATTTATGCTGGAGTAATGGCCAAAGTTCTGTTTGGGTAAAACATCGGTCATCTTTGTGGCTGGGTTGAGGGAACCATTGGTTTTTATCCCGAGACAAATTTTCCAAATGCTCCTTAGTATGTGAAAAATGGAGCAAGTTCTGCTTAACAGTAACATTAAGATCAAGATGACAGTCGTAGGAAGCACCGTTCCAGTTATCATGAAGTGTTAGTTGCTTCCCCAAGAGGCTAACTGCTGGTGGAGGCTCACAAGGTGAGGGGAGTAACTTCCATATTTAAATTCAAGTAACAAGGTAGCCAACTCTATTATACAAGGTAATTGGTTACAGCAGAGCACTTGCCAGAGGAGCTCAAGTATTTGGCTCACCTAAGTCATGCACAACAAAGCCAGACAGTAACAGATTCTTTACCCTCCGTATCAGTCACAAATAATCTAGCATATAGAGAAAGCACAGTGAGGGGAAGAGCACAAGAGCTTCCAAGGTAATGCCCCTAGTTAACTCTGGGCCTCGAGTGGGTTCATAAACAAGTTCATGTTCTGGTATTTTTGTCAACTGCCCCCAAGGGAACTACTTCAGCACAGCCAATGCTACTGATTTGACAGCTTTCTTCCTTCTAGGTATGTCTCAGAATGTCCACATTCTCAGAGCCAGGTGAAGGTTCTTCAACAGACATGGGTGGCTGCTGCCTCTTTTCTATTGCAGACGCTGGCCCTGCAGCAGCCCAGCCCAGCGTCAGCCTGGGGCTGTGTCCTTCAGCCTCCCCACAGCTCTGACACAGGTCAGAGAAACAGACACCCATCTATAGTCCTGTTGGCTTAGAGAGGTAACACAGCACATCGCTGAAAAGCACACGCCAGCCTACTTTAAGTACAATAGAAAGGGGAGTCATGGCCCTGTAAGCTTTTGAGATAGGCAATCAGGCACCCCAGCATAGATGTTAAACGTTCTCAAGTACTTGATCTCTAGATACCAGTAACCTTTCAGTGTGTCGGTCCAGGATCTCAATACCAGTGACCCAAACTGAAAACTGGAAGATAGTGAATGAGAGCTACTTGTGTTCTTCCCATTTCCTGTGCTCAGAACAAGTGACTAAAATGAGCTTTGGAATGGGTGCTTTAGATATAGATGGCAAAGATGCCTG
>NW_016108495.1:40915-43027 GCF_001604975.1 Cebus imitator
AGACTTCCTAGTGAGAGCACTTTCTCCAGGGCCACTGCCATTGAAGATCAGACCTACAGTTCTGAAACTGCTATCATAGGGGCCATGAGACCCAGAGTGAGCAGTAAGCCAAAATCTGCTGCAGAAACAGGGTTAGATCTAGACGTGGCATTTCTGTGACCATGGCTGCAAGCTTGAGGTGCCTCCCTCATCAGGGACTGATTCAGAGAACTCTAGTGGGCAAGCATCTCAATCAGAAGTATGGTGAGACCCCTCAGAGACTGTTTCAATGCCTCACATTCTCTGGGCTCCTTAGGATGTTAGGTTACTAAGAGGGTACTGCTTACATGCTTCCTGACACCCCTAGAACAGTCTTAGCTCACTAGATTATGTCGATTCCAAAGACTTAATAGTTACTGGCCTAACTTAAACATATCCTACTGGCTACCAATGTGTAGACTGGGAGAAGTGGGTCTTGCTAAGTTACCTTTAACAAATCAAGAAATTACTTTCTCCTAGAGATTCGGTACACCTGGTTCCAATTTCTATCACTTAGTTCTCTCACCGTCGACCACTTAACTTCTCTCAGCTGAATGGCTTACAGTTAGGAGTACAGAGTTGTCTTCCACTAAGGAACGTTTTAGACACATTTGGTGCTAAGAAGTGATACAGCTAACATCAGTTTCCTGGTAAAGAAGCCACTGGCCTCTGGCATTGAGCAGCTCTAGGTAGACACTAGACACTAAGCAGAAACCCAAAAAGTTGAACCTTAAATGGTCTTGGCATGACTGAGGATTTTCAAAGTGAGGCTATCCCTAAGGGATGGTGAGGATTTCAGTCACTAAGATCTGGGTCTCCGGCAAGCTTCAAGAGACAGAAGTTCAGATTGGAGCCCGGTTCCAAGACAGACAAGGCACATCAGGCCAAAGCTCAGAAGTACATAAGTGAAGCAGCCTTAGGTACAGCGGGACTGCCACTGACTGGATTCTGCACTACTCCACGTCTTGTTCTAAGAGAGTTGACATTTGGATGTTTCAGCCCCTTCTACGCTGCTTCTCCAACCACAACTTTAAACTTGTCTAAGCCATGTGAGTTTTTCTAGAACCATGTGGCATGCCCCAGAAGCCTATGCAGTAACACCTACCTAGGTAACAGTTCTATAGGAACCACCTGCACTTGATACTATAGGTAATCGAATAGGAAGATTTTGCGGCCTTACATGGAAGAGATGGTGGAAAAGACGAACTTTCCAGTGTCTTCTCTGTTAGCCTAGGTGTGATGTCCTGTTCTTTCCCTAGCTACCTAGGAGTATTTTTTCATTTTATTTTAGAGGGAGTTTCGCTCTGGTTGCCTAGGCTAGAGGGCAATGGTGTTAGCTCACTGCAACCTCTTTCTCCCAGGTTTAAGAGATGGTTCTCCTGCCTCAGCCTCCTGAGTAGCTGGAATTACCGGCACCTGCCGCCATGCCCAGCTATTTTTCTTTTAGCAATAGAGTTTCCACCTTGTTGGCCATGCTGGTCTCAAATTCCTCACCTCAGGTGATCCACCCCCACCTCTGCCTCCCAAAGTGCTGGGATTACAGGTGTGAGCCATCACCCTGAGTATTAGTTTTGAAGTTAGCGTTTCTATTTCTCTTAGCTTTTGTAGTCGAGTTTACAAATAAGCGGGAAGAGAATTAGTGAGATAAGGCATCCATGCCATGCACTTATTTAACCAAACTCCTATTTGGCAAGATTAAGTCACTGCTCTATCAACTTCTGAAATTCCTATAAGCAAAGAAAAAGTTTTGCTATCAGTAAAAGGACACGAGTACTGGTGAGAATGCCAGAGAATAATCAGAAGACTGGTTTTCAGTGTCAAGTAACTGGAAAAACAAGGCCATCCGCTGACAACCCTGACCATCCTGCAGGATTCCTTCCCGACCCCAGCACCCCACCCCTGTTCTAGTTACAGCACTTGACAGTATTGCAAAGTCTTGGGCTTCAACATCCCAGATTTGTCAAGTGGACGGTCAGCCTAGGAGACATCCCTTGAACTGATTATCTACATGAAGCAAAGAACTATGCTCTTCTCTAGTCCTGCTTTGCAAGGGGCGTGTGGAGAAACTAACTACATGCCGATGTGGATGAGGGG
>NW_016108495.1:44271-45539 GCF_001604975.1 Cebus imitator
CCAGCACCCCACCCCTGTTCTAGTTACAGCACTTGACAGTATTGCAAAGTCTTGGGCTTCAACATCCCAGATTTGTCAAGTGGACGGTCAGCCTAGGAGACATCCCTTGAACTGATTATCTACATGAAGCAAAGAACTATGCTCTTCTCTAGTCCTGCTTTGCAAGGGGCGTGTGGAGAAACTAACTACATGCCGATGTGGATGAGGGGAGACAATGCTTGATGACCCTACCTGTGTACTTATTCATCCTTATTCAGGTTTTAAGGCACAAGGCCCTACGTGGCTGGACATGGTTTTAAATGGCACCTTCTGTAATTGGCATGCAAGACTATTTGCCCTATGTAGCTTGCTACATAGCACCAGTGAAACTGTCAAAATAATGAATGTATCCATCACACTATGTGCTCTTCAGTCTGTCACTAAGATCCCACCTCTTTTCCATGACAGATGGTTTGCCTTTCCTAGTAGGTCCAAAGAAATGCCCATTCTTATGCTAGCCACCATCTATTTACCTAAATGAAATTTCCTCACTATTCCAAAGTTTTGAACACCTATCAGAAGTGCTTTCAGGTGAGTCAGTCTGACATTACCCCAGGCTTGTCAGTCAACAAGTCTCCCACTTCCACATCCAGGTGGAAGGTCAGTTTGAAACTGCCTACAGTAGGTTGAGTCTTCAAGGCAGACAGCTGCTTCCTACTGAATGATTAAGATCCTAACTTCCTCATAAGGGATTTTAAAATTCATATGCTTTTAGTTCATTTTAGTTTTATTCTTTACCAGTCAGTCACAAAAGGACAATTTCTACCCTCAAATTTAATTCAAAGTTTATCTACACTTTAAGGTTTTCATCCAAGTAGACCTAGTTTTTAGTCTCTGAAGATGTGAGGCTGGCTTTTTACTTTCCACCATTACTCTACACAGGTGTTTAAATGAAGACTTTGAGATTCCAGCTGAAAGCTAAAAGGAAGTCATTTATTTAACTATCCCTAAAGATTGCTGAGCTTGCTTTAAAGGTAGAACCTCTAAACCCGTTTATTTATCCTAGAGTTTGACTTCAGTAAGTTCACTCCAAAAGCAGCTTTGTAAAGTCTACGGTAAAAATTAAACAGATCAAGAGACAGGAGCCTTCTCAGAAAGTAAGACTTGAGCATAAGAGAGGAAACCTCAATCCAGTATCCTATTTTAAGCTTCTAAAAGAACCAGCCCCAAGAAACCACAGTAATTGGAGAAGTTTCTCCTATTTGTATCTTGAAGAGGAGACAAGCCTG
>NW_016108495.1:46396-48752 GCF_001604975.1 Cebus imitator
AATGAGAACGCGTTGGAGCCACTTCAGCTCCACAATTGGTCCCTGATGGCTGGCAGGTGAAACCAAGCCTCGGGAAGCCCCAGGGCTTTCTCTTGTGGCTTCCTACTTTAGACAGGTATTTCTCCCCTCCACCCGCATTTTTTAAAACTACGTTGTAAAGGTTGTTGAGTATTTTGAGAGAATAGTTTCAAGTCACCTTCAAAAAGTGGCTGAATGAATTTCCCTTCTAGCACTTAGACAACATGGAAGATGTTTAGTGTGCCCTAAAGATTTTCAGAAGAAATAGGAGTAGCTGTTAGTCAGATACTGGTGTTAAGGACAAACATGCTTACCGTCGGACAACGCTGATAATTCTCATCGCTCACCTGTGTGTTATCCATCTATTTGTTCATTCATGAGTGTTATGGCGGCAGATGACTCAGTGGAATCAAGGAAGTAACCTAGTGAGGCTTTGGGTTTTGTGCTTTGCAAACGGCAGACTAGAAAGTTTGAGTCTCCTCAGGACTTATATGTTTCTGCAATTCATTCCACTTATACACTTCGTTGTTTGGGCCTGCTGGAATCGAGCGGAGATCTAAGGCAATAGGTCAGTAGACAAGGCACAAATTGACCTCATCTATTCCCGGGACTGTCACCAGTGCTTTCCGAGAATTCACTCATCCTAGTTCCCCACTTTCATCTTGAGTTTTCACATATTTGTAGTCAGGAGAAAGGAGATAGATAGTCTTCCTCTAAGGTAGACAGGTAGAATCAACAAAATTCCCAAACATGCTGGAGAAGAATGGGTTCTTTCAAAAAATCTTTTAGCTGGGTAAGATGGCTCACACCTGTAATCCCAGCACTTTAGGAGGCTGAGGCAGGTGGATCACTTAAGGCCAGGAGTTGGAGACCAGCCATAGGCAACATGGTGAAAGCCCATGTCTACTAAAAATACAAAAACATTCACCTGGCGTGGTGGCACACGCCTGTAGTCCCAGCTACTTGGGAGGCTGAGGTAGGAGAATGGCTTGAACCCAGGAGGTGGTGATTGCAGTGAGCCGGGATTGCACCACTGCACTCCAGCTGAGGCAACAGAGCAAGACTCCGTTTAAAAAAAAAAAAATGCAGAAATGTAAAACAGCTATGACAGAACAGTGGTTAAGCAGTGATCAGGAACAGACTTTACAGGTAGACAGAAAAACCTAGGCTTAATTCCCAGCTCTACTACCTACTAGCTCTGTGATCTCACACTGGCTAACCTCCCCAAGCGTCTGTATTCTCAGGCTGTGAAATAGGGATACAAATCGGGACGCCTCTAAGCTTCTGTTTTCTCAGTGCTTTCTTGTAAGATTGTCATGAGGGTTGGTTGATATTATGTTTGTAAAGCATCCAGAACCAGTTCATGGCACAAACACACATAGCACGTACTATTACCCAGATCTGTTCCATGTGCAATACATATTGACTCATTTAATTCTCACAACAATCCTATTATTGGTCTTCATGTTCCACATGAGGAATTTGAACCACAAGAGGACAAAAAATTGGCCCAAGGTAGCACAGCGAAAGTGCTGGATCCAAACCCAAGCAGTCTAGCTCCAGAATCCTTGCCTTAGTCAACACACTACACAGCATTGCCTCTTCTGTCAACAGAAAGGAATGAAGAAGAAAGGAGTCATGGCATCCTGGAAAGTCCAGGAAAAGAGGTACCTTTATAAAAGGGAAATGGTCAGCCCCACTCTGATATTGCAAATGCATTAAATGATGCATAAATGAATTGGAACAATACCATGTTCATCTCCAAGAGCCAACAATGGTAGTAGCACCTGCTTCTGCAGGTCCTAAAGTCAGTGAGAATCTTCATCTACAAGTCATACAATAACACTAAACATAAACCTTAACAAATAAGAGTAACCCACTCCCCACATGCTTATCCCAGTGTTTTCTGAGTTGACTTCCAGGACAGAAAGCTCAGATACCTGATAGTCCAGTTCAAAACTAGACACATAACAATTCTCATTGTAGAGAAGCCAGGCAACATTCCACAGTTTATCATCATTCTTCAAGGCCAGCGGATGGGGCCCTGGACTGTGCCTGAGGCTGTGATCTTCAGGTTCCCACTGCTCCCCAACCTAAGTAGCTGGCAAACACAAAAGTGGAGGCCCAGCTTAGACTCCTAATTTGGCCATCCCGTCTCTAATTTACAGTCCAAATAAAAAGTTACCACCCTTTGGCCAGGCACAGTGGCCCATGCCTATAATCCCAGCACTTTGGGATGTCTGGGTAGGCAGATCACTTGAGGTCAGGAGTTTGAGACCAGCTTGGCCAACATGGTGAAACCCCGTGTCTCTATTAAAAATACAAAAAATAGACATGA
>NW_016108496.1:0-1213 GCF_001604975.1 Cebus imitator
GACCGGTGTATTTTGTATGGAGAACCGCTGCTCCGGGGAGCCAACAAAGCAGCCACGTGGGGCAAAGCAGCGGCGCCGGCCGGCACAGCCGCGCTGGCCAAAACAGTCTCGCTGGCAACCGTGGATCTCTTTGCTTGGGAATTTTCAAGTCAGTGGGCAATAAAAATGCGGCGTCTACTCACCCTCTGAGCTTTCACTGGGAGCTGCAATCCTGAGCTGTCCCTAAGCGGCCATCTTGGATGCTCCTTTAGCCTACACGCAGTCTTACTGCTAATTCTTATATGCCTGTATATGGCTGGAAATACCTGTTTCTAGATTCTCCAAAGAAAGCGTTTCTGAACTGCTGCACACACACATCAGTTTAACTCTGAAAATTGATTGTACAGTTTGACAACCATTGTGGTACATAGCTCCATTTTTGTTTTAGAACAAGATATTTCTCACTACAGCCTATCCTCCCATTCACTCTGGAATATCCAAACGTAGGTTTTAGAAGAAACGTCATTCTAACTCACTGAATCTAAACATAGATGCAACTTCCTGAGGAGAACAAACACAAAGCAGAGCAGTTTGAAATATATGTTTCCCCTGTGTTTTAAATGCAGTCTTACTACTAATTTGTATATGCCCGTAAATGGCTGGAAATATCTGTTTCTAGATTCTCCAAAGACAGGATTTGTGAACTGCTGCAAACACACATCAGTTTAACTCTGTAACTTGATTGTATAGTTTGACAACCATCCTGCTAAATAGCTCCATTTTTGTTTTAGAGCAACATATTTCTCATTACGGCCTAACCTCCCATTTACTCAAAAATATCCAAACGCAGCTTTTAGAACAAACGTGTTTCTATCTCGCTGAATCTAAACATAGATCAACTCCATAAGGTGAACGAACAGAAAGCAGAGCAGTTTGAAATATACGCTTCTCCTGTGTTTAAAAGGCAGATTTACTGCTAATTCTTATATGTCTGTAATATGGCTGGAAATATCTGTTTCTCGGATCCCCAAAGAAAGGGTTCCTGAACTGCTGCACACACATATTAGTCGACCTCTGTAAGTTGATTGCACAGCTTGACAAACATCCTGCTAGATAGCTCTGCTTTGTTTTTGAACAAGATATTTCTCATTACAACCTATCCTCCCATTCGCTCTGGGATATCCAAACGCAGCTTTTAGAAGAAACGTGTTTCTAACTCACTGAATCTAAACAT
>NW_016108496.1:1898-3634 GCF_001604975.1 Cebus imitator
AGAAGAAACGTGTTTCTAACTCGCTGAATCTAACCATGGATGCAACTTCCTAAGGTGAAACAACACAAAGGAGAGTAGTGTGAAATATTCGTTTCTCTTGTGTTTTACACACAGTCTTACTGATAATTCTTATATGCCTGTGTATGGCTGGAAATATCTGTTTCTAGATTCTCCAAAGAAAGCATTTCTGAACAGCTGCACACACATCAGTTTTACTCTGAAATTTGATTGTACGCCTTGAAAACCATTCTGGTAGGAACTCCGTTTTTTCTTCAGAGTCAGATATTTCTCATTACAGCCTATACTTCCATTCCCTCTGGAATATCCAAATGCAGCTTTTAGAGGAAACGTGTTTCTTACTCGCTGAATCTAAACATGGATGCAACTTCCTAATGTGAACCAACACAAAGCAGAGCAGTTTGAAATATTCGTTTCTTCTGTGTTTTACACGCAGTCTTACTGCTAATCCTTATATGCCTGTATATGGCTGGAAATATCTCTTTCTAGATTCTCCAAAGAAGGCATTCCTGAACTGCAGCACACACAGATCAGTTTAACTCTGAAAGTTGATTGTACACCTTGAAAACCATTCTGCTAGATAGCTCCGTTTTTGTTTTAGAGCCAGATATTTCTCATTACAGCCTATACTCCCATTCACTCTGGAATTTCCAAACGCAGCTTTTAGAAGAAACGTGTTTCTAACTCGGTGAATCTAAGCATGGATGCAACTTCCTAAGGTGAACGAACACAAAGCAGAGCAGGGTGAAATATACGTTTCTTCTGTGTTTTACACGCAGTATTATTGCTAATTCTTATATGCCTGTATATGGCTGGAAATATCTCTTTCTAGATTCTCCAAAGAAAGCGTTTCTGAACTGCTGCACACACACATCAGTTTAACTCTGAAAGTTGATTTACGCCTTGACAACCATTCTGCTATGTAGCTCCGTTTTTGTTTTAGAGCCAGGTATTTCTCATTACAGCCTCTACTCCCATTCACTCTGGAATATCCAAAAGCAGCGTTTAGAAGAATCGTGTTTCTAACTCGTTGAAATTAACCATGATTGTAACTTCCTAAGGTGAATGAACACAAAGAAGAGAAGTATGAAACATTCTTTTCTCTGTGTTTTAAATGCATTCATACTGCTAAATCTTATATGCCTGTATATGACTGGAAATATCTGTTTCTAGATTATCCACAGAAAGCTTTTCTGAACTGCTAGATTCAACATCTGTTTAACTCTGTAAGTTGAATATACACGTCGACAATCATTCTGCTAGGTAGCTCCGCTTCTGATTTAGAACCAGATATTTCTCATGACACCCTATACTACCATTCACTCAGGAATATCCAAACGCAGCTTTTAGAGGAAACGTGTTTCTTACTCGCTGAATCTAAACATGGATGCAACGTCCTAAGGTGAACGAACACACAGCAGAGCAGTTTGAAAGACACGTTTCTCCTGTGGCTTATACGCAATCTTTTTACTAATTCTTAGGTGCCTGTATATGGCTGGAAATATCTCTTTCTAGATTATCCAAAGAAAGGGTTTCTGAACTGCTACATTCACACATCTGTTTAATTCTATAGGTTTAATACACACCGTGACAATCATTCTGCTAGATAGCTCCATTTTTCTATTAGAGCCAGATATTTCTCATTACACAATATGCTCTTATTCACTCGGGAATATCCAAAGGCAGCTTTTAGAAGAAACGTGTTTCTAACTCACTGA
>NW_016108496.1:5363-6522 GCF_001604975.1 Cebus imitator
TTCAATGCTATCCCCATCAAGCTACCAATGACCTTCTTCGCAGAACTGGAAAAAACCACCTTAAACTTCATATGGAACCAAAAGAGAGCCCACATAGCCAAGTCAATTCTAAGCAAAAAGAACAAAGCGGGGGGCTTCACACTACCGGACTTCAAACTATACTACAACGCAAATTCTTATGTGCCTGTATTTGGCTGGAAATATCTCTTTCTAGATTCTCCCAGGAAAGGGTTTCTCAACTGCTGCACTCACACATCAGTTGAACTCTGTAAGTTGATTGTACAGCTTGACAACCATTCTGCTGGATAGCTCTGTTTTTGTTTAAGAGCAATATATTTCTCATTACGGCCTATCCTCCATTTCACTCTGGAATATCCAAATGCAGCTTTTAGAAGAAACGTGTTTCTAACTCGCTGAATCTAAACATAGATTCAACTTCCTAAGTTGAACAAACAAAAAGCAGGGCAGTTTGAAATATAGGTTTCTGCTGTGTATTAAATGCAGTCTTGCTCCTAAATTTTTATGCCTGTATGTGGCTGGAAATATCTGTTTCTTGATTCTCCAAAGAAAGGATTTCTGAACTTCTGAAAACACACATCATTTTAACTCCGTACATTGATTCTGTAGCTTGACAGCTATTCTGCTAGATAGCTCTGTTTTTGTTTTAGAGCAAGATATTTCTTATTACGGACTATCCTCCTTTTTATTCTGGAATATCCAAATGCAGCTTTTAGAACAAACGTGTTTCTAACTCGCTGAATCTAAACATAGATGCAACTCCATAAGGTGAACAAAGAGAGGGCAGAGCAGTTAGAAATTTACGTTTCTCCTGTGTTTAAAAGGCAGTCTTACTGGAATTCTTATCTGTCTAATATGGCTGGAAATATCTGTTTCTGGAACTCCAAAGAAAGGGTTCCTGAACTGCTGCACAAAAACGTCAGTTCAACTTGGTAAGTTGATTGTACATATTGACAACCATTCTGCTACATAGCTCCGTTTTGTTTTAGAACAAGATATGTCTCATTACAGCCTATCCTCACATTCACTCTGGAATACCCAAACGTAGCTTTTGGAAGAAAAGTGTTTCTAACTCGCTGAATCTAAAGATAGATGCAACTTCATAAGGTGAACGAACATAAAGCAGAGCAGTTTGAAATGT
>NW_016108496.1:11428-13656 GCF_001604975.1 Cebus imitator
TTTTTTTTAAGAGCCAGATATATCTGATTACACCCTATACTTCCATAAACCCAGGAATATCCAAACTCAGCTTTTAGAAGAAACATGTTTCTAACTTGCTGAATGTAAACATAGATGCAACTTCCTTAGGTGAACGAAATACAGCAGAGCAGTATGAAAGAGACGTTTCTCCTGGGGATTAGATGCGATATTACCGCTAAATCTTATGTGCCTCATGTGGCTGGAAATATCTCTTTCAAGATTCCATAAAGAAAGGGTTTCTGAACTGCAAAATTGACACATCTGTTTAACTCTGTAAGCTGAATACACATCTTGACAATCATTCTGCTAGATAGCTCCGTTTTTGTTTTTTAGCCAGATATTTCTCATTACACCCTATACTCCCATTCACTCAGTAATATCCAAACGCTGCTTTTAGAAGAAATCTGTGTGTAACTCGCTGAATCTAAACATAGATCCAACTTCCTAAGGTGAACGAACAAACCGCAGAGCAGTTTGAAAGAGACGTTTCTCCAGTGTTTCAGACGCGATCATATTGCTAACTCTTATATGCCTGTATATGGCTGGAAATATCTCTTTCTAGTTTCTCCAAAGAAAGGGTTTCTGAACTGGTACATTCACACATCTGTTTAGCTCCGGAAGTTGAATGTTCAGCTTGACAATCATTCTGCTAGATAGCTCCGTTTTGGTTTTAGAGCCAGATATTTCTCATTACACCCTAAACTGCCTTTCATTCAGGAATATCCAAATGCAGCTTTTAGGAGAAACGTCTTTCTAACTCGCTGAATCTAAACATAGATGCAACTTCCTAAGGTGAATGAACACACAGCAGGGCAGCTTGAAAGAGACGTTTCTCCTGTTCTTTAGACGCTATATTACCGCTAATTCTTACATGCCTGTATATGGCTGGAAATATCTCTTTCTAGATTCTCCAAAGAAAGGGTTTCTGAACTGCTACATTCACACATCTGTTTACTTCTGAACGTTGAATATACACCTTGACAATCAATCTGCTAGATAGCTCTGTTTTTGTTTTAGAGCCAGATATTTCTCATTACACCCTATACTCCCATTTACTCAGGAATACCCAAACGCAGCTTTTAGAAGAAACTTGCTTCTAACTCGCTGAATCTAAACATAGATGCAACTTCCTAAGGTGAATGGACACACAGCAGAGCAGTTTGAAAGAGACGTTTCTCCTGTGGTTTAGACGCGAACTTAACGCTAATTCTTATGTGCCTGTATATGGCTGGAAATATCACTTCCTAGTTTTTCCAAAGAAAGGGTTTCTGACCTGCTACATTCACACATCTGTTTAGCTCTGTACATTGAATATACACCTTGACAGCCATTCTGCTAGACAGCTCCGTTTTTGTTTTAGAGCCAGATATTTCTCATTACTCCCTATACTCCCATTTACTTAGGAATATGCAAACGCAGCTTTAAAAAGAAATGTTTTTCTAGCTCGCTGAACCTAAACATAAATGCAACTTCCTAAGGTGAACAAACACAGAACAGAGCAGTTTGAAAGAGGCGATTCTCCTGTGGTTTAGATGCGATCTTACCGCTAATTGTTATGTGCCTGTATATGGCTGGAAATATCTCTTTCTAGTATTTCCAAAGAAAGTGTTTCTGAACTGCTACATTCACAAGTCTCTTTAACTCTCTATGTTGAATATACACCTTTACAATAATTCTGCTAGACAGCTGCATTTTGGTTTTAGAGCCAGATATTTCTCATTACACCCTAAACTCCCTTTCATTCAGGAATGTACAAACGCAGCTTTTAGAAGAAACGTCTTTCTAACTCGCTGATTCTAAACATAGATGCGAATTCCTAAGGTGAACGAACACACAGCAGAGCAGTTTGAAAGAGACGTTTCTCCTGTGGTTTAGACGCTATCTTACCACTAATTCTTACGTGTCTGTAAATGGCTCGAAATACCTCTTTCTAGATTCTCTAAAGAAAGGGTTTCTGAACTGCTACATTCACACATCTTTTTACTTGTGTACGTTGAATATACACCTTGACAATCAATCTGCTAGATAGCTCCGTTTTTGTTTTAGAGCCAGATATTTCTCATTACACCCTATTCTCCCATTCACTCAAGAATATCCAAATGCAGCTTTTAGAAGAAACATGTTTCTAACTCGCTGAAACTAAACATAGATGCAACGTCCTAAGGTGAACGAACACACAGCAGAGCAGTTGAAAAGAGACGTGTCTC
>NW_016108496.1:14726-21529 GCF_001604975.1 Cebus imitator
CCAGATGTTTCTCATTACACTCTATACTCCCATTCACTCAGGAATAAGCAAACGCAGCTTTTACAAGAAACATGTTTCTAACTCGCTGAATCTAAACATAGATGCAACTACCTAAGGTGAATCAACACACAGCAGAGCAGTTTCAAGGGTACGTTTCTCCCGTGGTTCAGACGCAATCTTACCACTAATTCTTATGTGCCTATATATGGCTGGAAATGTCTGTTTCTAGTTGCTCCGTAGAAAGCGTCTCTGAACTACTACATTCACACATAGGTTTACCTCTGTAAGTTGAATATACACCTTGACAATTATTCTGCTAGATAACTCCATTGTTGTTTTAGACACAGATATTTCTCATTACACCCTATACACCCATTCAATGAGGAATATCCAAACGCAGCTTTTAGAAGAAACGTGTTTCTAACTTGTTGAATCCAAAAATAGATGCAACTTCCTGCGTTGAACGAACACACAGCAGAGTAGTTTGTAAGAGTCGTTTCTCCTGTGGTTTATATGTGATTTTTCTGCTAATACTTATGTTCCTATATGGATGTAAATATATGTTTCTAGATTCTCCAAAGAAAGGGTTTCTGAACATTCACACATCTGTTTCACTCTGTAAGTTGAATATACACCGTGACAAGCATTCTGCTAGATAGCTCTGTTTTTGTTTTAGAGCCAGGTATTTCTCATTACACGCTTTACTCCCATTCACTCAGGAATATCCAAACACAGCTTTTAGAAGAAACGTGTTGCTAACTCTCTGAGTCTAAACATAGATGCAGCTTCCTAAGATGAAGGAACACATAGCAGAGCAGTTTGAAACAGATGTTTCTGCTGTGGTTTAGATGCGATCTTACCGCCAATTCTTTTGTGCCTGAATATGGCTGGAAATATATGTTTCTGGATTCTCTAAAGAAACGGTTCCTGAACTGCTACATTCACACATCTGTTTAACTGTGTAAGTCGAATATACACCTTGGCAATCATTCTGCTTGGTAGCTCCGTTTTTGTTTTAGAGCCAGATATTTCTCATTAAACTCTATGCTCACATTCACTGAGGAATATCCAAAGGCAGCTTTTAGAAGAAAGGTGTTTCTAACTCGCTGAATGTGAACATAGATGCAACTTACTAAGGTGAACGAACGCACAGCAGAGCAGTTTGAAAGACGTGTTTGTCCTGTGGATTAGACGTGATCCTACTGCCAATAGTTAAGCGCCTCTGTATGCCTATAAATATCTGTTTCTAGATTCGCCAAAGAAAGTTTTTCTTAATTGCTACATTCACACATCTCTTTAACTCTGTAAGTTGAATATACACCTTGACAATCATTCTGCTAGATAGCTCCGTTTTTGTTTTAGAGCCAGATATTTCTAATTACACCCTATATTACCATTCACTCAGGAATATCCAAACCCAGCTTTTAGAAGAAACGTGTGGCTAACTCGTTGAATGTAAACATAGATGCATCTTCCTAATTTGAACGCATACACAGCAGGGCAGTTTCAAGGATACGTTTCTTCCGTGATTTAGACGTGATTTTACCACTAATTCTTATGTGCCTGTATATGGCTGGAAATGATTGTTTCTAGATTCCCAAAAGAAAATATGACTGTACTGCTACATTTACGCAACTGTTTAACTCGATAAGTTCAATATACACCTTAACAATCATTCTGCTAGATAGCTCCGTTTTTGTTTTAGAGCCACACATTTCTCATTACAATGTATACTCCCATTCACTCAGGAATATACAAATGCAGCCTTTAGAAGAAACGTGTTTCTAACTCTTGAATCTAAACATAGATGCAAATTCCTAAGGTGAACGAACACACAGCAGAGCAGTTTGAAAGAGACGTTTCTTTGTGGTTTAGACGCGATCTGACTGCTAATTATTATGTGCGTGTATATGACTGGAAATATCTGTTTCTAGATTCTCCAAATAAGGGTTTCTGAACTACTCTGTTAGTTGAATATACACATTGACGATCATTACGCTAGATAGCTCCGTTTTTGTTTTAGAGCCAGATAGTTCTCATTACACACTATACTCCCGTTTACTCAGGAATATTCAAACGAAGCTTTTAGAAGAAACGTCTCTCTAACTCGCTGAAACTAAACATACATGCAACTTTCTAAGGTCAACGAACACACAAGAGAGCAGTTTGCAAGAGACGTTTCTTCTGTGTTTTCGACGCGATCTTACCGTTAATACTTATGTGCCTGTATATGGCTGGAAATATCTGTTTCTAGATTCTCCAAAGAAAGGGTTTCTGAACTGCTACATTCACATATCTGTTTAACTCTGTATGTTGAATATACACCGTGACAATGATTCTGTTAGATAGCTCCGTTTTTGTTGTAGACCCAGATATTTCTCAGTACAACTCATAGGCCCATTCACTCAAGAATATCCAAAGGCGGCTTTTAGAAGAAACTTGTTTCCAACTCGCTGAATCTAAATATAGATGCAACGCTCTAAATTGAACGAACACACAGCAGAGAACTTTGAAAGAGACGTTTCTCCTGTGGTACAGAGGCGATTTTTCCGCTAATTATTATGAGGCTGTGTATCGCAGGAAATATCTGTTTCTACATTCTCCAAAGAAAGAGTTTTTTAAATGCTCTGTAAGTTGAATATACACCTTGACAATCACTCGGCTAGATAGCTCTGTTTTTGTTTTAGAGCCAGATATTTCTCATGACACCTTATACTCCCATTCACTCAGGAATATCCAAACGCAGCTTTTAGAAGAAACTTGTTTCTAACACGCTGAATCTAAACATACATGGAACTTTCTAAGGTGAACAAACACACAGGAGAGCAGTTTGAAAGATACTTTTCTCCTGTGGTTTAGACGCGATCTTACCGCTAATTCTTATGTGCCTGTATATGGCTGGAAATATATCTTTCTAGATTCTCATAAGAAATAGTTTCTGAACTGCTACATTCACACAACTGTTTAACTCTGTAAGTTGAATATATGCCTTGACAATCATTCTGCGAGATAGCTCCATTTTTGTTTACGAGCCAGATGTTCCTCATTATAAGCTATACTCCCATTCACTCATTAATATCCAAACGCAGCTTATACAAGAAACGTGTTTGTAACTCGCTGAATCTAAACATAGATGCAACTTCCTAAGGTGAATGAACACACAGCAGAGCAGTTTGAAATAGACGTTTCTCCTGTGGTTTAAATGCGATCTTATCGCTAATTCTTATGTGCCTGTATATGGCTGCAAATATCTCTTTCTACATTCTCTAAAGGAAGGGTTTCTGAACTTCTACATTCACACATCTGTTTTACTCTGTAAGTTGAATATACGCCTTGACAATCATTCTGCTAGATAGCTCCGTTTTTGTTTTAGAGCCAGATATTTCTCATTACACACTGTACTCCCATTCACTCTGTAGTATCCAATCGTTGCTTTTAGAAGAAACGTGTTTCTAACTCGCCGAATCTAAATATAGATGCAGCGTCCTAAGGTGAACGATCACACAGCAGAACAGTTTGAATGAGACATTTCTCCTGTGCTGTAGACCCGATCTTACCGCTAATTCTTATGTGTCTTTATGTGTCTTTAAATATCTTTTTCTAGATTCTCAAAAGAAATGGATTCTGAACTGCTACATTCACAAATCTCTTTAACTCTAAAAGTTGAACATGCACCTTGACAATCATTCTGCTAAATAGCTCCGCTTTTGTTTTAGAACATGATATTTCTCACTACAGCCTATCTTCCCATTCACTCAGGAATATCCAAACGTAGGTTTTAGAAGAAACGTGATTCCAACTCACTGAATCTAAACATTGATGCAACTTCCTAAGGAGAACAAACATAAAGCAGAGCAATTTGAAATATACGTTTCTCCTGTGTTTTAAACGCAGTCTTACTACTAATTCTTATATGTCCGTAAATGGCTGGAAGTATCTGTTTCTAGATTACGCAAAGAAAGGATTTCAGAACTGCTGCACACACACATCAGTTTAACAGTGTAACTTGATTGTGCAGTTTGAAAACCATTCTGCTAGATAGCTCCGTTTTTGTTTTAGAGCACGATATTTCTCATTATGGCCTATGCTCCCATTCACTCTGGGATATCCAAACGCAGCTTTTAGAAGAAACTTGTTTCTAACAAACTGAATCTGAACATAGATGCAACTTCCTAAGGTGAACGAACACAAAGCAAAGCAGTTTGAAATATACGTTTCTACTGTATTTAACATGCAGTCTTACTGCTAATTCTTATATGCCTGTAATATGGCTGGAAATATCTGTTTCTAGATTCTGCAAAGAAAGTGTTTCTGAACTGCTGCACTCACACATCAGTTTAACTCTGAAAGTTGACTCTACACTTTGACAACCATTCTGCTAGATAACTCTGTTTTTGTTTTAAAACAAGAAATTTCTCATTAAAGATTATCCTCCCATTCACTCTGAAATATTCAAACACAGCTTTAAGAAGAAATGTGTTTCTAACTCGCTGAATGTAAACATAGATGTAACTTCCTAAGGTGAACGAACACTAAGAACAGCAGTTTTAAATATACGTTTCTTCTGTGTTTTAAACGCAGTCTTACTGTGAATTTTTATATGCGTGTAATATGGCTGGTAATATGTGTTTCTAGATTCTGCAAAGAAAGGGTTTCTGAACTGCTGCACTAACACATCAGTTTAACTCTGTAACTTCGTTGTACACGTTGAAAACCGTTCTGCTAGATTGCTCCATTTTTGTTTTAGAGCAGGATATTTCTCATTACAGCCGATCCTCCCATTCACTCTGGTATATTTAAACGCAGCTTTTAGAAGAAACGTGTTTCTAACAATCTGAATCTAAACATAGATGCAACTTCCTAAGTTGAACGAACACAAAGCAGAGCAGTTTGAAATATACGTTTCTCCTGTGTTTTATATGCAGCCTTACTGCTAAATCTTATATGCCTCTATATGCCTGAAAATATCTGTTTCTAGATTCTCAAAAGAAAGGATTTCTGAACTGCTGCAAACACACATCAGTTTAACTCTGTAAGTTGATTGTGCAGCTTGACAGCCATTCTGCTAGATAGCTCGGTTTTTGTTTTAGAGCAAGATGTTTCTCATTACAGCTTATCCTCCCATTCACTCTGGTATATTTAAACGCAGCTTTTAGAAGAAACGTGTTTCTAACACGCTGAATCTAAACATAGATTCAACTTTTATGGTGAACAAACACAAACAGAGCACGTTGAAATAAACGTTTCTCCTGTGTTTTACACGCAGTCTTACTGCTAAATCTTACATGCCTGTATATGCTGGGAAATATCTGTTCCTAGATTACAGAAAGAAATGATTTCTGAACTGCTGCAAACACACATCAGTTTACCTCTGTAAGTTGATTGTGCAGCTTGAGAACCATTCTGCTAGATAGCTCCGTTTTTGTTTTATAGCAAGATAATTCTAATTCGGCCTATCCTCCCATTCACTGTGGCATATCGAAATGCAGCTTTTAGAAGAAACGTGTTTCTACCTCGCTGAATCTAAACATAGATGCAACTACCTACGTTGAACGAACACAAAGCAGGGCAGTTTGAAATATACGTTTCTGCTGTGGTTAAAACGCAGTTTTACTGCTAATTCTTATATGCCTGTAATATGGCTGGAAAAATCTGTTTCTGGGATCTCCAAAGAAAGGGTTCCTGAACTGCTGCCCACACATATGTTGAACTCTGTAAGTTGAATGTACAGCTCGACAACCATTCTGCTAGTTTGCTCGGATTTTGCTTTAAAACAAGATATTTCTCATTACAGCTTATCCACCCATTCACTATGGTATATTCAAACGCAGCTTTTAGAAGAAACGTGTTTCTTCTTCGCTGAGTCTAAACATAGATGTAACTTCCTAAAGTGAATGAATCCAAAGCATTGCAGTTTTCAATATACGTTTCTCCTGTGTCTTAAACGCACTCTTACTGGTAATTCTTATGTGCCTGTATATGGCTGGAAATACCTGTTTCTAGATTCTGCAAACAAAGGACTTCTGAACTGCTGCACACACATCAGTTGAACTCTGTAAGTTGATTGTACAGCTTTACAACCATTCTTTTAGACAGCGCCGTTTTTGTCTTAGAGCAAGATATTTCTCATTACAGCCTATCTTCCCGTTCACTCTGGAAAATCCAAACGCAGCTATTAGAAGAACCGTGTTTCTAATGTGCTGAATCTGTGCATATATGCAACTTGCTAAGGTGAACGAACACAAAGCAGAGCAGTTTGAAATACACGTTTCTCCTGTGTTTTAAACGCAATCTTACTGCTAATTCTTATATGCCTGTATATGGCTGGAAATAACTGTTTCTAGATTCTCCAAAGATAGGATTTGTGAACTGTTGCAAAAACACATCAGTTGAACTCTGTAAGTTGATTGTACAGTTTGAGAACCATTCTGCTAGATAGCTCCGTTTTCGTTTTAGAACAAGATATTTCTCATTACAGCCTATAGTCTGATTCTCTCTGGAATATCCAAACGCAGCTTTTAGAAGAAACGTGTTTCTAACTGGCTGAATCTAAACATAGATGCAACTTTCTAAGGTGAACGAACACACAGCAGAGCAGTTTGAAAGAGACGTTTCTCCTGTGGTTTAGATGCGATCTTACAGCTAATTCTTGTGTGCCTGAATATGGCTGGAAATATCTGTTTCTGGAATCTCCAAAGAAAGGGTTTCTGAACTGCTACATTCACCCATCTGTTTAACTGTGTAAGTTGAATATACACCTTGACAATCATTCTGCTAGATAGCTCCGTTTTTGATTTAGAGCC
>NW_016108496.1:21679-28042 GCF_001604975.1 Cebus imitator
ATAGATGCAACTTCCTATGGTGAACGAAAACACAGCAGAGCAGTTTGAAAGATATGTTTGTCCTGTGGAATAGACCTGATCCTACCGCTAATGCTTACGGGGCTCTATATGCCTGGAAATATCTTTTTCTAGATTCTCCGAAGAAAGGGTTTCTGAACTGCTACATTCACACATCAGTTTAACTCTGTAAGTTGATTGTACAGCCTGACAACCGTTCTGCTAGATAGCCACGTTTTTGTTTTAGAGCCAGATATTTCTCATTACACCCTACACTCCCGTTCACTCAGGAATATCCAAGAAGAAACGTGTTTCTAACTCGCTAAATCTAAACATAGATGCAACTTGCTAAGGTGAACGAACACACAGCCGAGCAGTTTCAACGACACGTTTCTCCTGTGGTTTACACGCTATCTTACCGCTAATTCTTATGTGCCTTTATATGGCTGTTAATATCTCTTTCTAGATTAGCCAAAGAAAGGGTTTCTCAAGTGCTACATTCACACATCTGTGTAACTGTGTAAGTTCAATATACACCTTGGCAATAATTCGGATGGATAGCTCCGTTTTTATTTTAGAGCCAGATATTTCTCATTACAACCTATATTCCCATTCACTCAGGAATATCCAAACGCAGCTTTTAGAACAAACGTGTTTCTAACTCGCTGAATGTAAACATAGATGCAACTTCCTAAGGTGAACGAACACACAGCAGAGCAGTTTGAAAAGGACGTTTGTCCTGTGGTTTAGATTCTATCTTACCGCTAATTCTTAAGTGCCTGTATGTGGCTGGAAATATCTCTTTGTAGATTCTCTAAAGAAAGGGTTTCTGAACTGCTACATTAACACAACTGTTTAATTTTGTAAGTTGAATATACACCTTGACAATCATTCTGCTAGATAGCTCCGTTTTCGTTTTAGAGCCAGATATTTCTCATTACACCCTATATTGCCATTCAGTCAGGAAAAACCAAATGCAGCTATTAGAAGAAACGTGTTTCTAACTTGCTCAATGTAAACATTGATGCAACTTCCTAAGGTCAACGAACACACAGCAGAGCAGTTTGAAAGAGACGTTTCTCCTGTGGTTTAGACGCGATCTTATCGCTTATTCTAAATTTCCTGTATGAGGCTGGAAATATATCTTTCTAGATTCTCCAAAGAAAGGGTTTCTGAACTGCTACATTCACACGTGTGTTTAACTCTGTAAGTTGAATGTACCCCTTGGCAATCATTCTGCTAGATAGCTCCCTTCTTGTTTTAGAGCCATTTAATTCTCATTACACTTTATACTCCCATTCACTCAGGAATATCCATACGCAGCTTTCAGAATAAACGTGTTTCTGACTCGCTGAATCTAAACATAGATGCAACTCCCTAAGGTGAACGAACACACAGCAGAGCAGTTTGAAATATTCGTTTCTCCTGTGTATTAGATGCGATCTTACCGGTAATTCTTATGTGCCTTTTTATGTCTGAAAATATCTGTTTATAGATTCTCTAAAGAAAGGGTTTCTGAACTGCTACATTCACATATCTGTATATCTGTGTAAGTTCAATATACACCTTGACAATCATTCTGCTACATAGCTCCGTTTTTGTTTTAGAGCCAGATATTTCTCATTGCAACCTATATTCCCATTCACTCAGGAATATCCAAACGCAGCTGTTAGAAGAGACGTGTTTCTAACTCGCTGAATCTAAACATAGATGCAACTTCCTAAGGTGAACGAACACACAGCAGAGCAGTTTGAAAGAGACGTTTCTCCTGTGGTTTAGACACGATTTTACCACTAATTCTTATGTGCCTGTATATAGCTGGAAATACCTCTTTCTAGATTCTCCAAAGAAAGTGTTTCTGAAGTGCTACATTCACTCATCAGTTTTACTCGGTAAGTTGAATATACACCTTGACAATCATTCTGCTAGATACCTCCGTTTTTGTTTTAGAGCCAGATATTTCTCATTACACCCTATACTCCCATTCTCTCAGGAATACCCAACCGCAGCTTTTAGAAGAAACGTGTTTCTAACTCGCTGAATCTAAACATAGATGCAACTTCCTAAGGTGAACGAACACAGAACAGAGCAGTTTGAAAGGGAGGTTTCTCCTGTAATTTAGACGCGATCTTACCGCTAATTGTTATGTGCCTATATATGGCTGGAAATATCTCTTTCTACATTCTCCAAAGAATGGGTTTCTGAACTGCTGCATTCACCCATCTTTTTACCTCTGTAAGATGAATACACACCTTGACAATCATTCTGCTAGATAGCTCCTTTTTTGTTTTAGAGCCAGATATTTCTCATTACACCCTATACTCCCTTTCACTCAGGAATATCCAAACGCACCTTTTAGAAGAAACGTGTTTCTAGCTCGTGGAATCTAAACATAGATGCAACTTCCTAAGGATAACGAACACACAGCAAAGCCATTTGGAAAAGACGTATCCTCTGTGTTTTAGTCGCGATGTTACCGCTGATTCTTGTGTGCCAGTATATGGCTTTAAATATCCCTTTCTAGATTTCAAAGAAAGGATTTCTGAACTGCTACATTCACATATCTGTTTAACTCTGTACTTTGAATATACACCTTGACAATCACTCTGCTAGATAGCTCCGTTTTTGTTTCAGAGCCAGATATTTCTCTTTACACCCTATACTTCAATTCACTCAGGAATATCCAAATGCAACTTTCAGAAGAAACGTGTTTCTAACTCGCTGAATCTAAACATAGATGCAACTTTATAAGGTCAACGAACATACAGCAGAGCAGCTTGAAAGAGACATTTCTCCTCTGGTTTAGATGCTATCATACCGCTAATTCTGATGTGCCTGTATATGGCTGGAAATATCTCTTTCCAGATTCTCCAAAGAAAGGGTTTCTGAACTGCTACGTTCACACATGTGTTTAACTCTGTAAGTTGAATATACACCCTGACAATCATTCAGCTAGATAGCTCCATTTTTGTTTTACAGCTAGGTATTTCTCATTACACCCTATAATCCCACTCACTCAGGAATATCCAAACGCAGCTTCTAGAAGAAACGTGTTTCTAACTCGCTGAATCTAAACATAGATGCAACTTGCTAAGGTGAACGAACACACAGGAGAGCAGTTTCAACGAGACGTTTCTAATGTGGTTTATATGCGATCTTACCGCTAATAATTATGTGCTGTATATGGCTGGAAATATCTCTTTCTAGATTCTCCACAGAAAGGGTTTATGAACTGCTCCGTTCACACATCTGTTTAACTCTGTAAGTTAAATATAAACCTTGACAATCATTCTGCTACATAGCTCCGTTTCTGTTTTAGATCCAGATATTTCTCATTACGCCATATACTCCCTTTAACTCTGGAATATGCAAACGAAGCTTTTAGAAGAAACGTGTTTCTAACTCGCTGAATCTAAGCATAGATGCAAGTTCCTAAGTTGAACGAACACACAGCAGAGCAGATTGAAAGAGTCGTTTCTCCTCTGGTTTAGATGTGATCTTACCGCTAATTCTTATATGCCTGTATATGTCTGCATATATCTCTTTCTAGATTCTCCAAAGAAAGGGTTTCTGAACTGCTACATTCACAGAGCTGTTTAATTCTGTAAGTTGAATATAGACCTTGACAATGACTCTGCTAGACAGCTCCGCTTTTTTTTAGAGGCAGATATTTTGCATTACACCCTATACTCCCTTTCACTCAGGAATGTCCAAACGCAGCTTTTAGAAGAAACGTTTTTCTAACTCGCTGAATCTAAACATAAATGCAACTTCCTAAGGGGAACGAACACGCAGCAGAGCAGTTTGAAAGAGACGATTCTCCTGTGGTTTAGACGTGATCTTACCTATAATTCTAAAGTTCCTTTATATGGCTGGAAATACCTCTTTCCAGATTCTCCAAAGAAAGGTTTTCTGAACTGCTACATTTTCGCATCTGTTTAATTCTGTAAGTTGAATATACACCTTGACAATCCTTCTGCTAGATAGCTACGTTTTTGTTTTAGAGTCAGATATTTATCATTACACCTTATACTCCCATACACTCAGGAATATCCAAATGCAGATATTAGAAGAAACGTGTTTCTAACTCGCTGAATCTAAACATATATGCAACTTCCTAAGGTGAACGAACACACAGCAGAGCAGTTTGAAAGAGACATTTCTCCCGTGGTTTAGATGCTCTCTTACCGCTAATCCTTATCTGCCTGTAAATGGCTGGATATATCTCTTTACAGATTCTCCAAAAAAAGGGTTTCTGAACTGCTACATTCACAAATCCGTTTAACTCTGTAAGTTGACTATACACCTTGACAATCATTCTGCTAGATAGCTCCGGTTATCTTTTAGAGCCACATGTTTCTCATTACATCCTATACTCCCATTTACTCAGGAATATCCAAACGCACCTTTTAGAAGAATCGTGTTTCTAGCTCCCTGAATCTAAACATAGATGCAAGTTCCTAAGGAGAACGAACACACAACAGAGGAGTTTGAAAAACATGTTTCTTCTGTGGTTTAGATGCGATCTTACCGCTAATTATAATGTGCCATATATGGCTGTAAATATCTCTTTCTAGATTTCAAAGAAAGGGTTTCTGAATTGCTACATTCACACATCTGTTTAACTCTGTAAGTTGAATATACGCCTTGACAATCATTCTTCTAGATAGCTCCGTTTTTGTTTCAGAGCCAGATATTTCTCTTTTACACCCTCTACTCCCATTCACTCATGAATATCCAAATGCAGCTTTTAGAATAAACGTGTTTCTAACTAGCTGAATATAAACATAGATGCAACTTCCTAAGGTGAGTGAACACACAACAGAGCAGTTTGAAAGAGACGTTTTTCCTGTGGTTTAGGCGCGATCTTACCGCTAATTCTTATGTGCCTGTATATGGCTGGAAATATCTCTTTCTAGATTCCCCAAAGAAAGGGTTTCTGAACTGCTACATTCACACCTCTGTTTAATTCAGTAAGTTGAATATAGTCCTTGACAATGATTCTGCTAGATAGCTCAGCTTTTTTTTAGAGCCACATAATTTCCATTACACCCTATACTCCCATGGACTCAGGAATATCCAAACGCAGCTTTTAGAAGATATGTGTTTCTACCTCGCTGAATCTGTAAGTTGCATATACACCTTGACAATCATTCTGCTAGATAGATCCGTTTTTGTTTTAGTGCCAGATATTTCTCATTACATCCCATACTCCCATTCAGTCAGGAATATCCAATCGCAGCTTTTAGAAGAAATGTGTTTCTAACTCCCTGAATCTAAACATAGATGCAACTTCCTAAGCTGAACAAACACCCAGCAGAGCAGTTTGAAAGAGACGTGTCTCCTGTTGTTTTGACCCGATGTTTCCACTAGTTCTAATGTGCCTGTATATGGCTGGAAACATCTCTTTCTAGATTCTCCAAAGAAAGGGTTTCTGAACTGCTACATTCATACATCTGTTTAACTCTATAAGTTGAATATACACCTTGACAATCATTCTGCTAGTTAGCTCCGTTTTTGTTTTAGAGCCAGATATTTCGCTTTACAACCTATACTCCCTTTCACTGAGGAATATCCAAACGCAGCTCTTAGAAGAAACGTGTTTCTAACTCGCTGAATCTAAACATGGATGCAACTTCCTAAGGTGAACGAACACAAAGCAGTGCAGTTTGAAATATACGTTTCTCCTGTGTTTTAAACGCAGTCTTACTGCTAATTCTTATATGTCCGTATATTTCTGGAAATATCTGTTTCTAGATTCTGCAAAGAAAGTATTTCTGAACTGCTGCACGCATGGCAGTTGAACCCTGTAAGTTGATTGTGCAGCTTTACAACCATTCTGCTAGATAGCTGCGTTTTTGTTTTAGAGCAAGATATTTCTCATTACAGCCTTTCCTCCCATTCACTCTGGAATATCCAAATGCAGCTATTAGAAGAACCGTGTTTCTAACGCGCTGAATCTGTACATAGATGCAACTTGCTAAGGCAAACAAACACAAAGGAGAACAGTTTGAAATATACATTTCTCCTGTGTTTGAAACGCAGCCTTACTGCTAATTCTTATATGCCTGTATATGGCTGGAAATATCTGTTTCTAGATTCTCCAAAGACAGGATTTGTAAACTGCTGC
This sequence comes from Cebus imitator, assembly GCF_001604975.1. NCBI lineage: Eukaryota > Metazoa > Chordata > Mammalia > Primates > Cebidae > Cebus > Cebus imitator. The sequence continues at coordinate 27,807 of NW_016108496.1, forward strand.
AAACACACATCAGTTTACCTCCTTAAGTGGATTGTGCTGCTTGACAACCACCTGTAGATAGCATGGATCACGAGGTCAAGAAATCGAGATCATCCTGATCAACATGGCGAAACCCCATCTCTTCTAAAAATCCAAAAATTTAGCTGGACATAGTGGTGTGTCCCTGTAATCCCAGCTACTCAGGAGGCTGAGGCAGGAGAATTGCCTGAGCCAAGGAGGCGGAGGTCGCGGTGAGC
>NW_016108496.1:28534-30071 GCF_001604975.1 Cebus imitator
CGTGTTTCTAACTCACTGAATCTGAACATAGATGCAACTTCCTACGATGAACGAACAGAAAGCAGAGCAGTTTGAAATATACGTTTCTCCTGTGTTTTAGTCTTACTGCTAATTCTTATATGCCTCTATATGGCTGGAAATATCTCTTTCTAGATTCACCAAAGAAAGGATTTCTGAATTGCTGAAAACACACATCAGTTGAACTCTGTATGTTAATTGTGCAGCTTGACAACCATTTTGCTAGTTAGCTCCTTTTTTGTTTCAGAGCAATATATTTCTCATTAGGGCCTATCCTCCCATTCACTCTTGCTTAACCAAACGCAGCTTTTAGAAGGAACGTGTTTCTAACTCGCTGAATCTGAACATAGATGCAACTTCCTAAGGTGAACGAACACACAGCAGAGCAGTTTGAAAGAGACGTTTCTCCTGTGGCTTATACGCAAACTTTTTGCTAATTCTTAGGTGTCTGTATATGTCTGGAAATATCTCTTTCTAGATTACCCAAAGAAAGGGTATCTGAACTGGTACATTCACACATCTGTTTAATTCTATAGGTTTAATACACACCGTGACCATCATTCTGCTAGATAGCTCCATTTTTCTTTTAGAGCCAGATATTTCTCATTACACAATATGCTCTTATTCACTCGGGAATATCCAAAGGCAGCTTTTAGAAGAAACGTGTTTCTAACTCACTGAATCTAAACATAGATGCAACTTCCTAAGGTGAACGCACGGACAGCAGAGCAGTTTGAAAGAGACGTTCCTCCTGTTGTTTAGACGCGATCCTACCGTTAATGCTTTGGCGCGTATACGTCTGGAAATATGTCTTTCTTCATTCTACAAAGAAAGGGTTTCTAAAATGCTACTTTCATACATGTGTTTAACTCTGTATGTTGAATATACACCTTGTCAATCATTCTGCTAGATAGCTCCGTTTTTGTTTTAGAGCCAGATGTTTCTCATTACAACGTATACACCCATTCACTCAGGAATATCCAAACACAGCTTTTACAAGAAACGTGTTTCTACCTCGCTGAATCTAAACATAGATACAACTTCCTAAGGTGAAGGAACACGCAGCAGAGCAGTTTGAAAGAGGTGTTTCTACTGTGATTTAGACGCGATCTTACCACTAATTCTTAGGCGCCTGTATATGGCTGGAAATATCTCTTTCTAGATTCTCCAGAGAAAGGGATTCTGATCTGCTACATTCACACATCTGTTTAACTCTGTAAGTTGAATATACACGTTGACAATCATTCTGCTAGATAGCTCCGTTTTGGTTTTAGAGCCAGGTATTTCTCATTACACCCAATATTTCCATTCACTCAGGAATATCCAAAGGCAGCTTTTAGAAGAAACGTGTTTCTAACTCAGTGAATCTAAACATAGATGCAGCTTCCTAAGTGAACGAACACACAACAGAGAAGTTTGAAAGAGACGTTTCTCCTGTGGTTTAGATGCAATCTTACCGCTAATTCTTATGTGCCTGTATATGGTGGGAAACATCTCTTTCTAGATTCTCCAAAGAAAG
>NW_016108496.1:30313-31577 GCF_001604975.1 Cebus imitator
CTACATTCCCACATCAGTTTAACTCTGTAAGTTGAATATACACCTTGACAATGATTCTGCCACACAGCTTCATTTTCATTTTAGAGCCAGATATTTCTCATTACACCCTATATTCTGATTCACTCAGGAATATCCAAACGCAGCTTTTACAAGAAACTTCTTTATAACTGGCTGAATGTAAACATAGATGCAACTTGTTAAAGTTAACGAACACTCAGAAGAGCAGTTTGAAAGCTACGTTTCACCTCTGTTTTAAACACGATCTTACCGGTATTTCCTGTGTGTCTGCATATGGATGGAAATATCTGTTTCTAGATTCTCCAAAGAACTGGTTTCTGAACTGCTACATTCACACATCAGTTTAACTCTGTAAGTTAAGTATAAACCTTCACAGTCATTATGCTAGATAGCTCCATTGTTATTTTAGAGCCAGATATTTCTCATTCCACCCTATACTCCAATTGACTCAGGAATATCCAAAGGCAGCTTTTAGAGGAAACGTGTTTCTAACTCGCTTAATCTAAATATAGATGCAACTTCCTAAGGTGAAGGAACACACAGCAGAGCAGTTTGAAAGAGACGTTTCTCATGTTGTTTAGATGCGATCTTTCCGCTAATTATTGTGAGCCTATATATCGCTGGAAATGTCTCTTTCTACATTCTCCAAATAAAGGGTTTCTGAACTGCTCTGTAAGTTGAATATACACCTTGACAATCACTCTGCTAGATAGCCCCGTTTTTGTTTTAGAGCCAGCTATTTCTCATGACACCCTGTACTCCCTTTCACTCAGGAATATCCAAACGCATCTTTTAGAAGAAACTTGTTTCTAACACGCTGAATCTAAACATACATGGAACTTTCCAAGGTGAACAAACACACAGGAGAGCAGTTTGAAAGATACTTTTCTCCTGTGGTTTAGACGCGATCTTACCGCTAAATCTTTTCTGCCTGCATATGGCTTTAAATATCTGTTTCGAGATTCTCCAAAGAAAGAGTTTCTGAACTGCTACATTCACACAACTGTTTAACTCTGTACGTTGAATATATGCCTTGACAATCATTCTGCCAGATAGCTCCGTTTTTGTTTAAGAGCCAGATATTCTTCATAATAAGCTATACTCCCATTCACTCAGGAATATCTAAACGCAGCTTTTAGAAGAAACGTGTTTCTAACTCCCTGAATCTAAACATAGATGCAACTTCCTAAGGTGAACCAACACAGAGAAGAGCATTTTGAGAGATACGTTTCTCCTGTGGTTTAGA
>NW_016108497.1:0-1478 GCF_001604975.1 Cebus imitator
TTTTAGAAGAAACGTGTTTCTAACCCGCTGAATCTAATTATAGATGCAGCTTAGTAAAGTAAACGAACATACAGAAGAGCAGTTTGAAAGAGACGTTTCTCTTGTGGTTTAGACGCGATCTTAAATCTAATTCTTATGAGCCTGTATATGACTGGAAATATCTCTTTCCAGATTCTCCAAAGAAAGGGTTTCTAAACCGCTACATTCACACATCTGTTTAGCTCTGCAACTTCAATATATTTCTTGACAATCATCTGCTACATAGCTCCGTTTTTGTTTTACAGAAAGATATTTCTCATTACATCCCATACTCCCATTGACTCAGGAATATGCAAACGCAGCTTTTAGAAGAAACGTGTTTCTAACTAGCTGAATGTAATCATAAATGCAACTTCCTAAGGTGAAAGAACACACAGAAGAGAAGTTTGAAACAGACGTTTCTCCTGTAGTTTAGATTCGATCATACTGCTAATTCTTATGAGCTTGTATGTGGCTGGAAATATCTCCTTTCAGATTCTCCAAGGAAAGGGTTTCTCAACTGCTACATTCACGTATGTGTTTAAGTCTGTATGTTGAATATACACCTTAACAATCATTCTACTACATAGCTCAGTTTTTCTTTTAGAGCCAGATATTTCTCATTTCATCCTGTGCTCTCATTCACTCAGGAATATCCAAAAGCAGCTTTTAGAAGAAACGTGTTTCTAACTCGCTGAATCTAATCATAGATGCAACGTCCTAAGGTGAACGAACACACAGCAGAGAAGTTTGAAACAGACTTTCTCATGTTGTTTAGACTCCATCTTACCCCTAATTCTTATGAGCCTGTATATGACCGGAAATGGCTCTTTCCAGATTCTCCAAAGAAAGGGTTAGTGAACTGATACATTCACATGTCTGTTTAACTCTGTAAGTTGAATACACACCTTGACAATCACTCTGGTATACAGCTCCACTTTTGTTTTAGTGCCAGATATTTCTCATTACGCACTATACTCCCATTCACTCAGAAATATGCAAACGCAGATTTAAGAAGAAACATGTTTCTAACTCGCTGAACCTAATAATATATGCAACTTCCTAAGATGAACGAAGACACAGCAGAGAAGTTTGAAACAGACGTTTATCCTGTGGTTTAGACGCGATCTTACCGCTAATTCTTATGAGCCTGTATATGGCTGGAAATATCTCTTTCCAAATTCTCCAAAGAAAGTGTTTCTCAACTGCTACATTCACACAACTGTTTAACTCTGTAAGTTGAATATACACGTTGACAATCATTTTGCTACATAGCCCCATTTTTGTTTTAGAGCAAGATATTTCTCATTACTTCCTATACTCCCTTGGACTCAGGAATATCCAAACGTAGCTTTAAGAAGAAACGTGTTTCTTTTTTTTTCCCATTTATTTATTTAATTGCATTTTAGTTTTTGGGGTACAAGTGAAGAACGTGCAATATTGTTGCATAGGAACACACA
>NW_016108497.1:2668-24325 GCF_001604975.1 Cebus imitator
TGGATAGGGAAAATGTGGCACATATGCACCATGGAATATTATGCATCCATCAAAAAGAAGAAACGTGTTTCTAACTCGCTGAATCTAAACATAGTTGCAACTTCCTAAGGTGAACGAACACACAGGAGAGGAGTTTAAAACAGATGTTTCTCCTGTGGTTCAGACGCGATGTTACCGCTAATTCTTATGCGCCTGTATATGGCTGGAAATATCCGTTTCCAGATTCTCCAAAGTAAGGGTTTGTGAACTGCTACATTCACACATCTGTTTAACTCTGTAAGTTGAATATACACTTTGACAATCTTTCTGCTACATAGCTTCCTTTTTGTTTTAGAGCCAGATATTTCTCATAACATCCTATACTCCCATTCAATCAGGAATATCCAAACGCAGCTTTTAGAAGAAACGTGTTTCTAACTCGCTGAATCTAATCATAGATGCAAATTCCTAAGGTGAACGAACACACAGCAGAGAAGTTTGAAACAGACGTTTCTCCTGTGGTTTAGATTTGAACTTACCGCTAATTCTTATGAGCCTGTATACGGCTGGAAATATCTCTTTCCAAACTGTCCAAAGAAAGCGTTTGTCAACTGCTACATTCACACATCTGTTTAACTCAGCAAGTTGAATATACACCTTGACAATCATTCTGCTATATACCCCCGTTTTTGTTTTAGAGCCAGATATTTCTCATTACATCCTATACTTCATTCACTCAGGAATATCCAAACGCAGCTTTTAGAAGAAACGTGTTTCCAACTCTCTGAATCTAATCATATATGCAATTTCCTAAAGTGATCGAACACACAGAAGAACAGTTTGAAACAGACGTTTCTCCTGTGGTTTAGGCGTGATGTTACCTCAAATTCTTATGAGCCGGTATATGGATGGAAATATCTCTTTCCAGATTCTCCAAAGTAAGGGTTTCTGAAGTGCTACATTCACACAGCTGTTTAACTCTGTAAATTGAATATACACCTTGACAATCATTCTGCTTCCAGATTCTCCAAATAAAGGGTTTCTGAAGTGCTACATTCACACAGCTGTTTAACTCTGTAAGTTGAATATACACCTTGACAATCATTCTGTTACATAACTCCATTTTTGTATTAGAACCTGATATTCCTCATTACATCCTATAATTCTTATGATCCTGTATATGGCTGGAAATATCTCTATCCAGATTCTCCAAAGAAAGAAGGGTTTCTGAACTTCTACATTCACTTATCTTTTTAACTCTGTAACTTGAGTATACACCGGGACAATCATTGCGCTACATAGCTCCATTTTTGTTTTAGAGCCAGATATTTCTCTTTACATCCTGTGCTCTCATTCACTCAGGAATATCCAAACGCAGGTTTTAGAAGAATCGTGTTTCTAACTCGCTGAATCTAATCATAGATGCAACTCCCTAAGTTGAACGAACACACAGCAGAGAAGTTTGAAACAAACATTTCTCCTTTGTTTAGATTTGATCTTACCGCTTATTCTTAAGAGGCTGTTTATGGCTGGAAATATATGTTTCCAGATTCTACAAAGAAAGGGTTTCTCAACTGCTACATTCACACATCTGTTTAACTCTGTAAGTTGAATATACACCCTGACAATCATTCTGCTACATAGCTCCGTTTTTGTTTTAGAGCTAGATATTTCTCATTTCATCCTATACTCCCATTCACTCAGGAATATCCAAACGCAGCTTTTAGAAGAAACGTGTTTCTAACTCGCTGAATCTAATCATAGATGCAACTTCCTAAGGTGAACAACACACAGAAGAGAACTTTGAAAGGGACGTTTCTCCTGTGGATTAGACGTGATCTTACTGCTAATTCTAATGAACCTGTATATGGCTGGAAATATCTCTTTCCAGATTCTCCAACGATAGGGTTTCTAAACTGCTACATTCACACATCTGTTTAACTCTGTAAGTTGAATATACACCTTGACAATCATTCGGCTGCATAGCCTCGTTTTTGTCATAGATGCAGATATTTCTCATTACATCGTATACTCCCACTGACTCAGGAATATCCAAACGCAGCTTTTAGAAGAAATGTGTTTCTAACTCGCTGCATCTAAACATAGATTCAACTTCCTAAGGTCAACGAACACACCGCATAGAAGTTTAAAACAGACGTTTCTGATGTGGTTTAGATTAGATCTTATCGCTAATTCTTATGAACGTTTATAGGGCTGGAATTATCTCTTTCCAGATTCTCCAAAGAAAGAATTTATGAACTGCTACATTCACATATCTGTTTAACTCTTTAAGTTGAACATACACCTTGACAATCATTCTGCTACATAGATCCGTTTCTGTTTTAGAGACAGATATTTCTCATTACCTCCTACACTCCCATGACTCAGGAATATCCAAACGCAGCTTTTAGAAGAAACGTGTTTCTAACCAACTGAATCTAATCATAGATGCAACTTCCTAAGGTGAACGAACACACAGCAGAGAAATTTGCAACAGACGTTTCTCCTGTGGTTTAGACGCGATCTTACCGCAAATTCTTATGAACCTGTATATGGCTGGAAATATCTCTTTCCCGATTCTCCAAAGAAAGGGTTTCTGAACTGCTACATTCACACATCTGTTTAACTCTGTAAGTTGAATATACACCTTGAAAATCATTTTGCTACATAGCTCCTTGTTTTTTTAGAGCCAGATATTTCTCATTACATCCTATACTCCCAATCAAACAGGAATATCCAAACGTAGCTTTTAGAAGAAACGGGTTTCTAACTCGTTGAATCTAATCATAGATGCAACTTCCTAAGGTGAACGAACTCCCAGCAGAGAAGTTTGAAATATTCGTTTGTCCTGTGGTTTAGATTCCACCTTATCGCTAATTCTTATGAGCCTGCATATGGCTGGAAATATCTCTCTCCAGATTATCCAAAGAAAGTGTTTCTGAATTGCTCCATTCACACATCTGTTAAACTCTGCAGGTTGAACATACACCTTGACAATAATTCTGCTACATAGCGCCATTTTTCTTTTAGAACGAGATATTTCTCATTACATCCTGTTCTCCCATTGAGTCAGGAATATGCAAACGCAGCTTTTAGAAGATACGTGTTTCTAACCCGCTGAAGCTAAACATAGATGCTACTTCCTAAAGTGAACGAACACACAGCAGAGACGTTTGAAACAGACGTTTCTCCTGTGGTTTTGATTCGATCTTACCGCTAATTCTTATGAGCCTGTATATGGCTGGAAATATCTCCTTCCAGATTCTCCAAACAATTGGTTTCTGAAATGCTACATTCACAAATCTGTTTAACTCTGCAACTTGAATATACACCTTGACAATCATTCGGCTACATAGCTCTGTTTTTGTTTTAGAGAAAGACATTTCTCATTACATGCTATACTCCCATTCACTCAGGATTATCCAAAGACAGCTTTTACAAGAAACGTGTTTCTAACTCGCTGAATCTAACCATAGATGCAACTTCCTAAGGTGAACGAACACACAGCAGAGAAGTTTGAATCAGACGTTTCTCCGGTGGTTTAGATTCGATCTTACCGCTAACTGTTATGAGCCTGTATATGGCTGGAAATATCTCTTTCCAAACTCTCCAAAGAAAGGGTTTCTCAACTGCTACATTAACACATCTGTTTAACTGTGTAAGTTGAATATACACCTTGACAATCATTCTGCTACATAGCTCCGTTTTTGTTTCAGAGCCAGATATTTCTCATCACATCCTATACTCCCCTCATTCAGGAATATAAATACGCAGCTTTTAGAAGAAACGTGGTTCTATCTCGCTGAATCTAATCATAGATGCAACTTCCTAAGACGAACGAACACACAGCAGAGAAGTTTGAAACAGACGTTTCTCCTGTGGTTTAGATTCGATCTTACCGCTAATTCTTATGAGCCTCTATATGACTGCAAATGTCTCTTTCCAGATTCTCCAAAGAAAGGGTTTCTGAACTGCTACATTCACACATCTGTTTATCTCTCTACTGTGAATACTCACCATGACAATCATTGTGCTACATAGCTCCGTTTTTCCTTTAGAGCCAGATATTTCTCATTACTTCCTATACTCCCATGGACTCAGGAATATCCAAACGCAGCTTTTAGAAGAAACGTGTTTATAACTCGCTGAATGTAATCATAGATGCAACTTCCTAAGGTGAACGAACACACAGCAGAGAAGTTTGAAACAGACGTTTGTCCTGTGGTTTAGATTCGAAATTACCACTAATTCTTATTAGCGTGTATACAGCTGGAAATATCTCTTTGCAAACTCTCCAAAGAAAGGGTTTCTGAACTGCTACATTCACACATCTCGTTAACTCTGTAAGGTGAATATACACCTTGACAATAATTCTGCTACATAACTCCATTTTTGTTATAGAGCCAGATATTTCTCTTTACATCCTATACTACCATTCACTGAGGAATATCCAAACGCAAGCTTTTAGAAGAAACGTTTTTCTAACTCGCTGAATCTAATGATTTATTCAACTTCCTATTGTGAACGAACACTCAGAGGAGCAGTTGAAAGAGACGATTCTCCTGTGGTTTAGACGCGATCTTACCGCTAATTCTTAAGAGCCTATACTCCCATGACTCAGGAATATCCAAACGCAGCTTTTAGAAAAAAAGAGTTTCTAACCCGCTGAATCTAAACATAGATGCAACTTCCTAAGGTAAACGAACACACATCAGAGAAGTTTGAAACAGACGTTTCTCCTGTGGTTTAGATTCGATCTTACCTCTAATTCTTATGAGCCTGTATACGGCTGGAAATATCACTTTCCAGATTTTACAAAGAAAGGGTTTCTCAAATGCTACATTCACACATCTGTTTACCTCTGTAAGTTGAATACACACCTTGACAATCACTGTGCAACATAGCTCCGTTTTTGTTTTAGAGCCAGAGATTTCTCATTACATCCTACACTCCCATTCACTCAGGAATATCCAAACACAGTTTTAGAAGAAACGTATTTCTAACCCGCTGAATCTAAACATAGATGCAACTTCCTAAGGTGAACGAACACACAGCAGAGACGTTTAAAACAGACGTTTCTCCTGTGGTTTAGACGCGATCTTACCGTTAACTCTTATGAGCATGTATATGGCTGGAAATATCTCTTTCCAGATTCTGCAAAGAAAGGGTTTCAGAACTGCTACATTAACACATCTGTTTACCTCTGTAAGTTAAATATACACTTTGACAATCATTCTGCTACATAGCTCCGTTTTTGTTTTAGAGCGAGATATTTCTGTTTACATCTTATTCTCCTGTTCACTCAGGAATATCCAAACGCAGCTTTTAGAAGAAACGTGTTTCTAACCCACTGAATCTAATCATAGATGCAACTTCGTAAGCTGAACGAACACACAGCAGAGAAGTTTGCAACAGACGTTTCTCCTGTGGTTTAGATTCGATCTTACCGCTAATTCTTATGAGCCTGTATATGCCTGGAAATATCTCTTTCCAAACTCTCCAAAGAAAGGTTTTCTCAACTACTACATTCACACATCTGTTTAACTCTGAAAGTTGAATATACTCCTTACCAATCATTCTGCTACATAGTCCCGTTTTTGTTTTAGAGCCAGATATTTCTCATTAGATCATACACTCCCATTCACTCAGTAATATCCAAATGCTGCTTTAAGAAGAAACGTGTTTCCAACTCGCTGAATCTAATCATTTATGCAACTTCCTAGAGTGGTCGAACACGCAGAAGAACACAGAAGAACAGTTTGAAACAGACGATTCTCCTGTGGTTTAGGCTTGATGTTACCTCTAATTCTTATGAGCCGTTATATGGGTTGAAATATCTCTTTCCAGATTCTCTAAAGAAAGGGTTTCTGAAGTGCTACATTCACACAGCGGTTTAACTCTGTAAGTTGAATATACACCTTGACAATCATTCTGTTACATAGCTCCATTTCTGTTTTAGAGCCAGATATTCCTCATTACATCCTATAATTCTTATTATCCTGTATATGGCTGGAAATATCTCTTTCCAGATTCTCCAAAGAAAGGGTTTCTGAACTTCTACATTCACTTATCTTTTTAAATCTGTAACTTGAATATACACCGGGACAATCATTGTGCTACATAGCTCCATTTTTGTTTTAGAGCCAGATATTTCTCTTTACATCCTGTACTCTCATTCACTCAGGAATATCCAAACGCAGCTTTTAGAAGAATCGTGTTTCTAACTCGCTGAATCTAATCATAGGTGCAACGTCCTAAGGTGAACGAACACACAGTAGAAAAGTTTGAAACAGACGTTTCTCCTGTGGTTTAGATTCAACGTTACCGCTAATTCTTATGAGCCTGTATATGACCGGTAATGTCTCTTTCCAGATTCTCCAAAGAAAGGGTTTGTGAACTGCTACATTCACATAACTGTTTAACTCTGTAAGTTGAATACACACCTTGACAATCACTCTGCTACACAGCTCCGATTTTGTTTCAGTGCCAGATATTTCTCAAAACCCACTATACTCCCAATCACTCAGAAATATGCAAAGGCAGCTTTAAGAAGAAACGTGTTTCTAAGTCGCTGAATCTAATAATAGATGCAACTTCCTAACGTGAAAGAAGACGCAGCACAGAAGATTGAAACAGACGTTTATCCTGTGGTTTAGACACGATGCTAACGCTAATTCTTAAGACCCTGTATATGGCTGGAAATACCTCTTTCCAGATTTCTCCAAAATAAGGTTTTCTGAAGTGCTACATTCTCAGATCTGTTTAACTCTGTAAGTTGAATATACACCTTGACAATGATTCTGCTAGATAGCTCCGTTTTTTTTTAGAGCCAGACATTTCTCATTACATCCTATACTCCTATTCACTCAGGAATGTCCAAACGCAGATTTTAGAAGAAACGTGTTTCTAACTCGCTGTATCTAATCATAGAGGCAACTTCCTAAGGTGAAGAACACACAGAAGAGAACTTTGAAAGGGACGTTTCTCCTGTGGATTAGACGCGATCTTACCGCTAATTCTAATGAACCTGTATATGGCTGGAAATATCTCTTTCCAGATTCTCCAACGAAAGGGTTTCTAAACTGCTGCATTCACACATCTGTTTAACTCTGTAAGTTGAATATACACCTTGACAATATTTCGGCTACATAGCCTCGTTTTTGTTTTAGATGCAGATATTTCTCATTACATCGTATACCCCCACTGACTCAGGAATATCCAAACGCAGCTTTTAGAAGAAATGTGTTTCTAACTCGCTGCATCTAAACATAGATGCAACTTCCTAAGGTCAACGAACACACAGCAGAGAAGTTTAAAACAGACGTTTCTGCTGTGGTTTAAATTCGATCTTATCGCTAATTCTTATGAGCTTTTATAGGGCTGGAAATATCTCTTTCCAGATTCTCCAAAGAAAGGATTTCTGAACTGCTACATTCACATATCTGTTTAACTCTTTAAGTTGAACATACACCTTGACAATCATTCTGCTACATAGATCCGTTTCTGTTTTAGAGACAGATATTTCTCATTACCTCCTATACTCCCATGACTCTGGAATATCCAAACGCAGCTTTTAGAAGAAACGTGTTTCTAAGCCACTGCGATCTTACCACAAATTCTTATGATCCTGTATATGGCCTGAAATATCTCTTTCAAGATTCTCCAAAGAAAGGGTTTCTGAACTGCTACATTCACTCGTCTTTCTGACTCTGTAAGTTGAGTATTCTGCTACATAGCTCCGTTTTTGTTTTAGAGCAGGATATTTCTCATTACACGCGATACTCCCATTCACTGAGGAATATCCAAACGCAACTGTTAGAAGAAACCTGGTTCTAACTCGCTGAATGTAAACATAGATGCAACTTCCTAATGTGAACGAACACACAGAAGAGCAGTTTGAAAGAGACGTTTCCCCTGTGGTTTAGACGCGATCTTACCGCAAATTCTTATGAGCCTGTATATGGCTGCAAATATCTCTTTCCAGATTCTCAAAAGTAAGGGTTTCTCAACTGCTACATTCAAACATCTGTTTAACTCTGTAAGTTGAACATACACCTTGACAATCATTCTGCTTCATAGCTCCGTTTTTCTTTTAGAGCCAGATATTTCTAATTACACCCTATACTCAATTTCACTCAGGAATATGCAAACGCAGCTTCTAGAAGAAACGTGTTTCTAACTCGCTGAATGTAAACATTGATGCAACTTCCTACGTTGAACGTACACACAGAGGACAAGTCTGAACAAGGCTTTTCTCCTGTGGTTTGGATGCGATCTTACCACAAATTCTTAGGAGCCTGTTTATCGTTGGAAATATCTGTTTCCAGAATCTCCAAAGAAAGGTTTTCTCAACTGCAGCATTCACACATCTGTTTAATTGTGTAAGTATAATATACACCTTGACAATCATTCTGCTACATAGCCCCGTTTTTGTTTTAGAGCCAGATATTTCTCATTGCATCCTATTCTCCCATTGACTCAGGAATACCCAGAATCAACTGTTAGATGAAACGTGTTTCTCTCTCGCTGAATCTAATCATAGATGCAACGTCCTAAGGTGAAGGAACACACAGCAGAGAAGTTTGAAACAGACGTTTCTCCTGTGGTTGAGATTCGATCTTAACGCTAATTCTTAAGAGCCTGTATGTGGCTTGAAATATCTCTTTCCAGATTCCCCAAAGAAAGGGTTTCTGAACTGCAACATTCACACGTCTATTTAACTCTATGCGTTGAATATACCCCTTGACAATCATTCTGCTACATAGCTCCGTTTTTGTTTTGGAGGAAGATATTTCTCATTACATCCTATACTCCCATTCACTCAAGAATATCCAAACGCAGCTTTTAGAAAATACGTGTTTCTAACTCGCTGAATCCAATCATAGTTTCGAGTTCCTAAGGTGAAGGAACACACAGAAGAGCAGTTTGAAAGAGACGTTTCTCCTGTGGTTTAGACGCGATCTTACCACTAATTGTTAAGATTCTGTATATGGCTGCAAATATCTCTCTCCAGATTCTCCAACGAAAGTGTTTCTTAACTGCTACATTCACACATCTGTTCACCTCTGTAAGTTGAATGTACACCTTGACAATCATTCTGCTACAAAGCTCCGTTTTTGTTTTAGAGCCATATATTTCTCATTACATACTATACTCCTATTGACTAAGAAATATGTAAACTCAGCTTTTAGAAGAAACGGGTTTCTCAGTCGCTGAATCTAATCATAAATGCAACTTGGTTATGTGAACGAACACACAGAAGAGCAGTTTGAAAGAGACGTTTCTCCTGTGGTTTAGACGTGATCTTACCGCTAATTCTTATGAGTCTGTATATGGCCGGAAATATCTCATTGCAAATTCATCAAAGAAAGGGTTTCTCAACTGCTACATTCACACATCTTTTTACCTCTGTAAGTTGAATAAACATCTTGACAATCATTCTGCTACATAGCTCCGTTTTTGTTTTAGAGCCAGATATTTCTCATTACATCCTAAACTCCCATTGACTCAGGAATATTCAGAAGCAGCTTTTAGAAGAAACGTGTTTTTCACTCTCTGAATCTAATCATAGATACAACTTCCTAATATGAACGAACACACAGAAGAGCACTTTGAAATAGACGTTTCTCCTGTGGTTTAGATTCGATCTTACCGCTAATTCTTATGAGCCTGTATATGGCTGGAAATATCTCTTTCCAGATTCTGCAAAGAAAGGGTTTCTCAACTGCTACATTCACACATCGGTTTAACTCTGTAAGTTGAATATGCACCTTGACAATCATTCTGCTACATAGCCCCGTTTTTGTTTTAGAGCCAGATATTTCTCATTACATCCTATACTCTCAAGGACTCAGGAATATCCAAAGGCAGGTGTTAGAAGAAACGTGTTTCTAACTCGCTGAATCTAAACATAGATGCAACTTCCTAATGTGAACGAACACTCAGTAGAGCAGTTTGAAAGAGATATTTCTCCTGTGCTTTAACGCCCTCTTACCGCTAATACTTATGAGTCTGTATATGGTTGGCAATATATCTTTCCAGATTCTCCAAAGAAAGCGTTTCTGAGCTGCTACATTCACACATCTGTGTAACTCTGTAAGTTGAATATACACCTTTACAGTCATTCTGCTATATATCTTCGTTTTTGTTTTAGAGACAGATATTTCTCATTACAACCTATACTCCCATTCATTCCGATATATGCAAACGAAGCTTTTAGAAGAAACGTGTTTCTAACTCGCTGAATCTAAACATAGATGTAGTTTCCTAAGCTGAACGAACTCACAGCATAGAAGTTTGAAACAGTCGTTTCTCCTATGGTTTACACGCTCTCTTACCGCTAATTCTCATGAGCCTGTGTATAGCTGGAAATATCTCTTTCCAGATTCTACAAAGAAAGGGTTTCTGAAATGCTACATTCACACATCTGTTTAACTCTGTACTTTGAATATACACCTTGACAATCATTCTGCTACATAGCTCCGTTTTGGTTTTAGAGCCAGATATTTCTCATTACATCCTACACTCCCTTTCACTCAGGAATATCCAAACGCAGCTTTTAGAAGAAACGTGTTTCTAACTCGCTGAATCTAATCATAGATGAAACTTCCTAAGTTGAACGAACACACAGCAGAGAAGTTTGAAATAGACGTTTCTCCTGTGGTTTAGATTCGATCTTACCGCAAATTCTAATCATCCTGTATATGACTGTAAATGTCTCCTTCCAGATTCTTCAAAGAACGGGTTTCTGAACTGCTACATTCACACACCTGTTTAACTCTGTAAGTTGAATATACACCTTGACAATCATTCTCCTACATAGCTGCGTTTTTGTTTTAGAGCCAGATATTTCTCATTACATCCTGTACTCCCATTCACTCAGGAGTATCCAAACGCATCTTTTAGAAGAAACGTGTTTCTAACCTGTTGAATCTAAACATAGATGCAACTTCCTAAAGTGAACGAACACACAGCAGAGAAGTTTGAAACAGACGTTTCTCCTGTGGTTTAGATTTGATCTTACCGCTAATTCTTATGAGGCTGTATATGGATGGAAATATCTCTTTCCAGATTGTCCAAACAATTGGTTTCTGAACTGCTACATTCACAAATCTGTTTAGCTCTGCAACGTTGAATATACACCTTGACAATCATTCTGCTAAATAGCTCTGTTTTTGTTTTAGAGAAAGACATTTCTCATTACATGCTATACTCCCATTCACTCAGGATTATCCAAACACCGCTTTCACAAGAAACGTGTGTCTACCTCGCTGAATCTAACGATAGATGCAACTTCCTAAGGTGAACGAACACACAGCACAGAAGTTTGAAACAGACGTTTCTCCTGTGGTTTAGACGAGATCTTACCGCTAATTCTTATGAGCCTGTATATGGCTGGAAATACCTCTTTCCAAACTCTGCAAAGAAAGGGTTTTTCAACTGCTACATTCACACATCTGTTTAACTGTGTAAGTTGAATATACACCTTGACAATTATTCTGCTACATAGCTCCGTTGTTGTTGTAGAGCCAGATATTTCTCATTACATCCTACACTCCCATTCACTCAGGAATATCCAAACGCAGCTTTTCGAAGAAACTTGTTTCTAACTCGCTGAATCCAATCATAGATGCCAGTTCCTAACATGAACGAACACGCAGAAGAGCAGTTTGAAACATTCGTTTCTCCTGTGGATTAAATTCGATCTTACTGCTAATTTTCCTGAGCCTGTATATGGCTGGAAATATCTCTTTCCAGTTTCTCCAAAGAAAGGGTTTCTCAACGGGTACATTCACACACCTGTTTATGTCTATAAATTTAATATAAACCTTGACAATCATTCTGCTGCATAGCTTCGTTTTTGTGTTAGAGCCAGATATATCTCATTACACCCTATACTCCCATTCACTCAGGAATATCCAAATGCAGCTTTTAGAAGAAACGTGTTTCTAACCCGCTGAATCTTAACATAGATGCAACCTCCTAAGGTGAACGGACACACAGCAGAGAAGTTTGAAACAGACGTTTCTCCTGTGGTTTAAATACGATCTTACCGCTAATTCTTTTGAGCCTGTATATGGCTGGAAATATCTCTTTCCAGATTCTCCAAAGAAAGGGTTTCTCAACTGCTACATTCACACATCAGTTTCATTCTGTAAGTTGAATATACACCTTGACAATCATTCTGCTACATATCTCCGTTTTTGTTTTAGAGCCAGATATTTCTCATTACATCCTATACTCTCGAGGACTCAGGAATATCCAGACGCAGCTTTTAGAAGACACGTGTTTCTCACTCGCTGAATCTAATCACAGATGCAACTTCCTACTATGAACGAACACACAGAAGAGCAGTTTGAAAGAGACGTTTATCCTGTGGTTTAGACGTGATATTTCTGCTAATTCTTATGAGCCTGTATATGGCTGGCAATATCTCTTTCCAAGTTCTACAAAGAAAGTGTTTCTCAACTGCTACATTCACACGTCCGATTAACTCTGTATGTTGAGTATACACCTTTACAGTCATTCTGCTACATATCTTCATTTTTGTTTTAGAGCCAGATATTTCTCATTACACCCTATACTCACATTCATTCAGATATATCCAAACGCAGCTTTTAGAATAAACGTGTCTAACTCGCTGAATCTAATCATAGATGCAGTTTCCTAAGGTGAATGAACTCACAGCATAGAAGTTTGAAACAGACGTTTCTCCTATGGTTTACACTCTCTCTTACCGCTAATTCTCATGAGCCTGTGTATAGCTGGAAATATCGCTTTCCAGATTCTCCAAACAATTGGTGTTTGAAATGCTACATTCACAAATCTGTTTAACTCTGCAACTTGAATATACACCTTGACAAACATTCTGCTACATAGCTCCGTTTTTGTTTTAGAGCCAGATATTTCTCATTACATCCTAAACTCCCATTCACTCAGGAATATCCAAACGCAGCTTTTAGATAAAACGTGTTTCTAACTCGCTGAATCTATCATAGATGCAAGTTCCTAAGGTGAAGGAACACACAGAAGAGGAGTTTGATAGAGACGTTTCTCCTGTGGTTTAGACGCGATCATACTGCTAATTGTTAAGAGTCTGTATATGGCTGCAAATATCTCTTTCCAGATTCTCCCACGAAAGTGTTTCTTAACTGCTACATTCACACATCTGTTTAACTCTGTAAGTTGAATGTACACCTTGACAATCATTCTGCTACATAGCTCCGTTTTTGTTTTAGAGCCAGGTATTTCTCATTACATACTATACTCCCATTGACTAAGAAATATCCAAACTCAGCTTTTAGAAGAAACGTGTTCCTCACTCGCTGAATCTAATCGTAGATGCAACTTGGTTATGTGAACGAACACACAGAAGAGTAGTTTGAAAGAGACGTTTCTCCTGTGGTTTAGATTAGATCTTACCACTAATTCTTATGAGCCTGTATATGGCTGGAAATATCTCTTTCCAAACTCTGAAAAGAAAGGGTTTTTCAACTGCTACATTCACAAATCTGTTTAACTCTGTAAGTTGAATATACACCTTGACAATTATTCTGCTACATAGCTCCGTTGTTGTTTTAGAGCCAGATATTTCTCATTACATCCTACACTCCCATTCACTCAGGAATATCCAAACGCAGCTTTTCGAAGAAACGTGTTTCTAACTCGCTGAATCCAATTATAGATGCCAGTTCCTAACATGAACGAACACGCAGAAGAGCAGTTTGAAACATTCGTTTCTCCTGTGGTTTAGATTCGATCTTACTGCTAATTCTTCTGAGCCTGTATATGGCTGGAAATATCTCTTTCCAGATTCTCCAAAGAAAGGGTTTCTCAACGGCTACATTCACACACCTGTTTAACTCTATAAGTTTAATATAAACCTTGACAATCATTCTGCTGCATAGCTTCGTTTTTGTTTTAGAGCCAGATATTTCTCATTACATCCTATACTCCCATTCACTCAGGAATATGCAAACGCAGCTTTTAGAAGAAACGTGTTTGTAACTCCCTGAATCTAAACATATATGCAACTTCCTACAGTGAACAAACACACAGCATAGAAGTTTGAAACATACCTTTCTCCTGTTCATTAGAGGCGATCTTACCGATAGTTCTTATGAGCCTGTACATGGCTGTAAATATCTCTTTCCAGATTATCTGAAGAAAGGGTTTCTGAACTGCTAAATTCACTCATCTTTTTTCCTCTGTATGTTGAATATACACATGGACAATCATTCTGCTACATAGCTCCGTTTTTGTTTTAGAGCCAGATGTTTTCAATTACACCCTCTTCTCCCATTCATTCAGGAATATTCAAACGCAGATTTTAGAAGAAACGTGTTTCTAACTCGCTGAATCTAATCATAGATACAACTCCCTAAGGTGAACGAACACACAGCAGAGCAGTTTGAAAGAGGCGTTTCTCCTGTGCTTTACACGCGATCATACCACTAATTCTTAAGATCCTGTATGTGGCTTGAAATATGTATTTCCAGATTCTCCAAAGAAATGGTTTCTCAACTGCTACATTCACACACTTCTCTATCTCTGTAACTTGAATATACACCTTGACAATTTTTCTGCTGCATGTCTTCGGTTTTGTTTTAGAGCCAGATATTTCTCCTTACACGCTATACTCCCAATCACTCAGGAATATCCAAACGCAGCTTTTAGAAGAAACGTATTTCTAACTCGCTGAATCTAAACATACATGCAACTTCCTAAGTTGAACAAACATACAGCAGACAAGTTTGAAACAGATGTTTCTCCTGTGGTTTAGAAGGGATCTTACCGGTAATACTTAGGAGAATGCATATGGCTGCAAATATCTCTTTCCAGATTCTCCAAAGAAAGGGTTTCTGAACTGCTACGTTCACACATCTGTTTATCTCTCTATGGTGAATACTCACCCTGACAGTCATTGTGCTACATAGCTCCGTTTTTCCTTGAGAGCCACATATTTCTCTTTACGTCCTATTCTCCCTTTTACTCAGGAATACTCAAACGCAGCTTTTAGAAGAAACATGTTTCTAACTCGCTGAATCTAATCATAGATGCAACTTCCTAAGGTGAACGAACACACAGCAGAGCAGTTTGAAAGAGACGTTCCTAGTGTGCTTTAGACGCGATCATAACACAATTCTTATGAGCCTGTACATGGCTGGAAATATCTCTTTCCAGATTCTCCAACTAAAGGGTTTCTGAACTGCCAGATTCACAAAACTGTTTAACTCTGTAAGTTGAATACACACCTTGGCAGTCATTCTGCTACATATCTTCATTTTTGCTTTAGAGCAAGATATTTCTAATTACACCCTATACTCCCATTCACTCAGATATATCCAAACGCAGCTTATAGAAGAAACTTGTTCCTAACTCGCTGAATCTAATCATAGATGCAACTTCCTAAGATGAACTAACACACAGGAGAGAAGATTGAAAGAGTCGTTTCTCCTGTGGTTTAGACACGATCTTACCGTCAATTCTTATGAGCCTGTGTATGGCAGGAAATATCTCTTTCTAGATTCTACATAGAAAGGGTTTCTGAACGGCTACATACACATTTGTTTAACTCTGTACGTTGAATATAGACCTAGACAATCATTCTGCTATATTTCTCCGTTTTTGTTTTAGAGCCAGATATTTCTCATTACACCCTATACTCCCATTCACTCAGGAATATCCAAAAGCAGCTTTAAGAAGAAACGTGTTTCTAACTCGCTGAATCTAATCAAAGATGGAACTTCCTGATAAGAATGAACACACAGCAGAGCAATTTGAAACAGACGTTTCTCCTGTGGTTTAGACGTGATGTTACCGCTAATTATTATGAGCCTGAATATGGGTGGAAATAACTCTTCCCAGGTTCTCAAAAGAAATGTTTTCTGAAATGCTACATTCACAGAGCTGTATAATTCGGTAAGGTGAATATACACCTTGACAATCATTCTGCTACATAGCTCCGTTTTTGATTTAGAGCCAGATATTCCTCATTACATCCTATAATTTTTATGATCCTGTATATGGCTGCAAATATCTCTTTCCAGATTCTCCAAAGAAAGGGTTTCTGAACTTCTGCATTCTCTGATCTTTTTAACTCTGTAACTTGAATATAATTGTGGACAATTATTGTGCTACATAGCACCATTTTTGTTTTAGAGCTAGATATTTCTCATTACATCCTATACTCTCATTCACTCAGGAATATCCAAAAGCAGCTTTTAGAAGAAACATGTTTCTAACTCGCTGAATCTAATCATAGATGCAACTTCCTAAGGTGAGCGAACACACAGCAGAGAAGATTGAAAAAGACGTTTCTCCTGTGGTTTAGATTCGATCTTACTGCTAATTCTTATGAGCCTCTATATGACTGCAAATGTCTCTTTCCAGATTCTCCAAAGATAGGGTTAGTGCACTGCTACATTCACAAAATGGTTTAACTCTGTAAGTTGAATATAGTCCTTGACAATCATTCTGCTACTTAGCTCCGTTTTTGTTTTGTAATTCTTCTGATCCTGTATATGGCGGGAAATATCTCTTTCCAGATTCTTGAACGAAAGGGTTTCTGACCTGCTACATTAACTCATCTTTCTGCCTCTGTAAGTTGAATATACACCTTGACAATCATTCAGCTACATAGCTCCGTTTTTGTTTTAGAGCCAGATACATGTCATTACACACTATACGCCCATTCAATCAGGAATATCCAAACGCAGCTTTTAGAAGAAACGTGTTTCTAACTCGCTGAATCTAAACATAGATGCAACTTCATACGTTGAACGAACAAACAGCAGACAAGTTTGAAACAGACCTTTCCCCTGTGGTTTAGCCGCGATCTTACCAGTAATTCTTACGAGCCTGTAAATGGCTGGAAATATCTCTTTTTAGATTCTCCAAAGAAAGGGTTAGGGAACTGCTACATTCACACATCTGTTTAACTCTTTAAGTTGAATATACATCTTGACAATCATTCTGCTATATAGCTCCGTTTTTGTTTTAGACCCAGATATTTCTCATTACATCCTATAATCCCATGTCTCAGGAATATCCAAACGCAGCTTTTAGAAGAAACTTGTTTCTAACTCGCTGAATCTAATCATAGATGCATCTTCCTAAGGTGAACGAACACACAGCAGAGAAGTTTGAAAGAGACGTTTCTCCTGTTTAGACACGATCTTACCGCTAATTCTTAAGAGCCTGTATATGGCTGGAAATATCTCCTTCCGGATTCTCCAGAGAAACGGTTTCTGAACTGCTAAATTCACGCATATGTTTAACTCCGTAAGTTGAATATACACCTAGACAATCATTCTGCTACAAAGCTCCGTTTTTCTTTTAGAGCCAGATATATCGCATTACTTCCTATACTCCCAGGGACTCAGGAATATCCAAACGCAGCTTTTAGAAGAAACGCGTTTCTAACTCGCTGAATGAAATCATAGATGCAACTTCCTAAGATGAACGAACACACAGCAGAGAAGTTTGAAACAGACGTTTCTCCTGTGGTTTAGATTCGATGTCACCAATAATTCTTATGAGCCTGTATATGGCTGGAAATATCAGTTCCCAAACTCTCCAGGGAAAGGGTTTCTCAACTGATACATTCACACACCTCTTTAACTCTTTAAGTTGAATATAGGTCTTGACAGTCATTCTGCTACAAAGCCCCGTTTTTGTTTTAGAGCCAGATATTGCTCGTTATATCCTATACTCTCATTGACTCAGGAATATGCAAACGCACCTTTTAGACGAAACGTGTTTCTAACCCGCTGAATCTAAACATAGATGCAACTTCCTAAAGTGAACGAACACACAGCAGAGAAGTTTGAAACACACGTTTCTTCTGTGGTTTAGATTCGATCTTACCGCAAATTCTTATGAGCCTGTATGTCTTTGGAAATATCTGTTTCCAGGTTCTCCAAAGAAAGGGTTTCTGAACTGCTATATTAACACGTCTGTTCAGGTCTGTAACTTGAATGTACACCTTGACAATCATTCTGATACATAGCTCCCTTTTTATTTTAGAGCCAGATATTTCTCATTATATCCTATACTACCATTCACACAAGAATATCCAAATGCAGCTTTTAGAAGAAACGTGTTTCTAACTCGCTGAATCTAATCATAAATGCAACTCCCTAAGGTGTAAAACACACAGCAGAGAAGTTTGAAACAGACGTTTCTTCTATGGTTTAGATTCGATGGAACCGCTAATTCTTATGAGTCTGTATATGGCTGGAAATATCTCCTTTCAGATTCACCAAAGAAAGGGTTTCTCCACTGCTACATTCACACATCTGTTTATCTCTGAAAGTTTAATAAACACCTTGACAATCATTCTGCTACATAGCTCCGTTTTTGTTTTAGATCCAGATATTTCTCATTATATCCTATACTCCCATTCACACAGGAATATCCAAACGCAGCCTTTAGAAGAAACATGTTTCTAACTCGTGAATCTCATCATAGATGCAACTTCCTATGGTGAACTAACACACAGCAGAGAAGTTTGAAACAGACATTTCTCCTGTTGTTTAGATTCGATCTTACTGTTAATTCTTATGAGCCTGTATATGGCTGGAAATATCTCTCTCCAGATTCTCCAAAGAAAGGGTTTCTCAACTGCTCCATTCACACATCTGTTTAATTCTGTAAGTTGAATAAACACCTTGACAATCATTCTGCTACATAGCTCCGTTTTTGTTTTAGAGCCAGATATTTCTCATTACATCCTATACTCCAATTGACTCAGGAATATCCAGACGCAGCTTTTAGAAGAAACGTGTTTCTCACTCGCTGAATCTAATCATAGATGCAACTTCCTAAAATGAACGAACACACAGAAGAGCAGTTTGAAAGAGACGTTTCTCCTGTTGTTTAAACGCGATCTTTCTGCTAATTCTTCTGAGCCTGTATATGGCTGGAAATATCTCTTTCCAAACTCTCCAAAGAAACGGTTTCTCAACTGCTACATTCACACATCTTTTCAACTCTGTAAGGTGTGTATACACCTTGAGAAGCATTCTGCTACATAACCCCGTTTTTGTTTTAGAGCCAGATATTTCTCATTACATCCTATACTCTCAAGGACTCAGGAATATCCAAACGCAGCTTTTAGACGAAACGTGTGTCTAACTCGCTGAATCGAATCATAGATGCAATTTCCTAAGGTGAAAGAACACACAGTAGAGAAGTTTGAATCAGAGGATTCTCCTGTGGTTTAGATTCGATCTTACCGCTAATTCTTCTGAGCGTGTATATTGCTGGAAATATCTATTTCCAGATTCTCCAAAGGAAGGGTTTCTCAACTGCTACATTCACACATCTCTTCAACTCTGTAAGTTGAATGTACACCTTGACAATAATTCTGCTACATAGCTCCGTTTTTGTTTTGGAGCCAGATATTTCTCATTACATCCTATACTCGTATTGACTCAGGAATATCCAAACTCAGGTTTTAGAAGAAACCTGTTTCTCACTCGCTGAATCTAATCATAGATGCAACTTCGTAATGTGAACGAACACACAGAAGAGCAGTTTGAAATAGACGTTTCTCCTGTGGTTTAGATTCGATGGAACCGCTAATACTTATGAGCCTGTATATGGCTGGAAATATCTCTTTCCAGATTCTCCAAAGAAAGGGTTTCTCAACTGCTACATACATACATCGGTTTAACTCTGCAAGTTGAATATACAGCTTGACAATCATTCTGCTACATAGCTCCGTTTTTGTTTTAGAGCCAGATATTTGTCATTACATATATATTCCAATTCACTCAGGAATATCCAAATGCAGCTTTTAGAAGAAACGCGTTTCTAACTTGCTGAATCTAATCATAGTTGCAACTTCCTAAGGTGAACGAACACACAGCAGAGAAGTTTCAAACAGACGTTTCTCCTGTGCTTTGAACGCGATCTTACCGCTAACTCTTAAGTGCCTGTATATGACCTGAAATATCTCTTTCCAGATTCTCGAAAGAAAGGGTATCTGAACTGCTACATTCACACATCTGTTTAAATCTGTAAGCTGAATACACACCTTGACAATCATTCTGCTACATAGCTCCGTTTTTGTTTTAGAGCCAGATATTTCTCATTACATCCTATACTCTCAAAGACTCAGGAATACCACACGCAGCTTTTAGGAGAAACGTGTTTCTCACTCGCTGAATCTAATCACAGATGTAACTTCCTACTATGAATGAACACACAGAAGAGCAGTTTGAAAGAGACTTTTCTCCTGTGGTTTAGACGTGATCTTTCTGCTAATTCTTATGAGCCTGTATATAGCTGGCAATATCTCTTTCCAAGTTCTACAAAGAAAGGGTTTCTCAACTGCTACATTCACACATCCATTTAAATCTGTAAGTTGAGTATACACCTTCACAGTCATTCTGCTACATATCTTCGTTTTTGTTTTAGAGCCAGATATTTCACATTACACCCTATACTCCCATTCATTCAGATATATCCAAACGCAGCTTTTAGAAGAAACGTGTTTCTAACTCGCTGAATCTAAACATAGATGTAGTTGCGTAAGGTGAACGAACTCACAGCATAGAAGTTTGAAACTGTCGTTTCTCCTATGGTTTATGCACTCTCTTACCGCTAATTCTCATGAGCCTGTGTATAACTGGAAATATCTCTTTCCAGATTCTCCAAACAATTGTTTTCTGAAATGCTACATTCACAAATCTGTTTAACTCTGCAACTTTAATATACACCTTGACAATCATTCTGCTACATAGCTCTGTTTTTGTTTTAGAGAAAGACATTTCTCATTACATGCTATACTCCCATTCACTCAGGATTATCTAAACACAGCTTTTACAAGAAACGTGTTTGTATCTCGCTGAATCTAACCATAGATGCAACTTCCTAAGGTGAACGAACACACAGCAGAGAAGTTTGAATCAGACGTTTCTCCGGTGGTTTAGATTCGATCTTACCGCTAACTCTTATGAGCCTGTTTATCACTGGAAATATCTCTTTCCAAACTCTCCAAAGAAAGGGTTTCTCAACTGCTACATTCACACATCTGCTTAACTGTGTAAGTTGAATAAACACCTTGACAATCATTCTGCTACATAGCTCCGTTTTTGTTTTAGAGGCAGATATTTCTCATTACATCCTATACTCCCTTTCAATCAGGAATATAAAAAGGCAGCTTTTAGAAGAAACGTGTTTCTATCTCGCTGAATCTAATCATAGATGCAACTTCCTAAGACGAACGAACACACAGCAGAGAAGTCTGAAACAGACATTCCTCCTGTGGTTTAGACGCGATCTTACCGCTAAATATTAAGAGTCTGTATATGGCTGTAAATATCTCTTTCCAGATTCTCCAACGAAAGTGTTTCTTAACTGCTACATTCACACATCTGTTTATCTATGTAAGTTGAATGTTCACCTTGATAATCATTCTGCTACATAGCTCCGTTTTTGTTTTAGAGTCAGATATTTCTCATTACATCCTACACTCCCATTCACTCAGGAATATCCAAACGCAGCTTTTAGAAGAAACGTGTTTCTTACTCGCTGAATCTAATCATAGATGCAACTTCCTAATATGAACGAATACACAGAAGAGTAGTGAAAGAGACGTTTCTCCTGTGGTTTAGACGTGATCTTTCTGCTAATTCTTATGACACTGTATATGGCTGGAAATATCTCTTT
>NW_016108497.1:24440-27500 GCF_001604975.1 Cebus imitator
CCTTGACAATCATTCTGCTACACAGCTCCGTTTTTGTTTTAGAGCCAGATATTTCTCTTTACATCCAATACTCCCAATGACTCAGGAATATCCAGACGCAGCTTTTAGAAGAAACGTGTTTTCACTCGCTGAATCTAATCATAGATGCAACTTCCAAATATGAACCAACACACAGAAGAGCAGTTTGAAATAGACGTTTCTCCTTTGGTTTAGATTCGATCTTACCGCTAATTCTTATGAGCCTGTATATGGCTGGAAATATCTCTTTCCAGATTCTCGAAAGAAAGGGTTTCTGAACTGCAACATTCACACATCGGTTTAGCTCTGTAAGTTGAATATTCACCTTGACAATCATTCTGCTACATAGCGAGCTCCGTTTTTGTTTTAGATCCAGATATTTGTCATTACGTCGTATATTACAATTCCCGCAGGAATACCCAAACGCAGCTTTTAGAAGAAACACGTTTCTAACTCGCTGAATCTAATCATAGATGCAACTTCTTAAGGTGAACGAATACACAGCAGAGAAGTTTCAAACAGTCATTTCTCCTGTGCTTTAAACGCGATCTTACCGCTAATTCTTAAGAGCCTGTATATGGCCTGAAATATCTCTTTCCAGATTCTCCAAAGAGAGGGTTTCTCAACTGCTACTTTCACACATCTGTTTAACTCTGTAGGTTGAATATCCACCTTGACAATCATTCTGCTACATAGCCCCGTTTTTGTTTTAGAGCCAGATATTTCTCATTACATCCTATACTCTCAAGGATTCAGGAATATCCAAACGCAGCTGTTAGAAGAAACGTGTTTCTAACTCGCTGAATCTATACATAGATGCAACTTCCTAATGTGAACGAATACTCAGTAGAGCAGTTGGAAAGAGATATTTCTCCTGTGGTTTAGACGCCATCTTACCGCTAATGCTTATGAGTCTGTATATGGCTGGAAATATCTCTTTCCAGATTCTCCAAAGAAAGCCTTTCTGAACTGCTACATTCACACATCTGTGTAACTCTGTACGTTGAAAATACACTTTTAAAGTCATTCTGCTACATATCTTCGTTTTGTTTTAGAGCCAGATATTTCTCATTACACCCTATACTCCCACTCATTCCGATATATCCAAACGCATATTTTAGAAGAAACGTGTTTCTAACTCGCTGAATCTAAACATAGATGCAGTTTCCTAAGGTGAACGAACTCACAGCATGGAAGTTTGAAACAGTCGTTTCTCCTGTGGTTTACACGCGATCTTACCGCTAATTTTCATGAGCCTGTGTATAGCTGGAAATATCTCTTTCCAGATTGTATAAAGAAAGGGTTTCTCAACTGCTACATTCACACATCTGTTTAACTCTGTAAGTTGAATATACACCTTGACAATCATTCTGCTACATAGCTCCGTTTTTGTTTTAGACCCAGATATTTCTCATTACATCCTATACTCCTATTGACCCAGGAATATCCAAACACAGCTTTTAGAAGAAACGTGTTTCTAACCAGCTGAATCTAAACATAGATGCAACTTCCTAAAGTGAACGAACACACAGCAGAGAAGATTGAAACAGACGTTTCTCCTGTGGTTTAGATTCGATCTTACCGCTAATTCTTATGAGCCGGTATTTGGTTGGAAATATCTCTTTCCAGATTCTCCAAAGAAAGGGTTTCTCAACTGCTCCATTCACACATCTGTTTAACTCTGTAAGTTGAATATACACCTTGATAAACATTCTGGTACATAGCTCCGTTTTTGTTTCAGAGCCAGATGTTTCTCATTACCTCCTATACTCCCATGACTCAGGGATATCAAAACGAAGCTTTTAGAAGAAACGTGTTTCTAACCCGCTGAATCTAAACATAAATGCAACTTCCTATGGTGAACGAACACACAGCAGAGAAGTTTGAAACAGACGTTTCTCCTGTGGTATAGATTCGATCTTACCGCTAAATCTTATGAGCCTGTATAGGGCGGGAAATATGTCTTTCCAAACTCTCAAAGAAAGGGTTTCTCAACTGCCCCATTCACACATCTCTTTAACACTCTAAGTTGAATATACTTCTTGATAATCGTTCTGCTATATATCTCCGTTTTTGTTTTAGAGCCAGATATTTCTCATTACATCCTATACTCCTATTGACTAAGGAATATCCAAACGCAGCTTTTAGAAGAAACGTGTTTCTAACTCGCTGAATCTAATCATAGATGCAACTCAATAAGTTGAACGAACACACAGCCGAGAAGATTGAAACAGACGTTTCTCCTGTGGTTTAGATTCGATCTTACCGCTAATTCTTATGAGCCGGTATATGGTTGGAAATATCTCTTTCCAGATTCTCCAAAGAAAGGGTTTCTCAACTGCTACGTTCACACATCTCTTTAACACTCTAAGTTGAATATACCCCTTGACCATCATTCTGCTACAAAGCTCCGTTTTTGTTTTCAAGCCAGATATTTCTCATTACATCCTTTCCTCCTATTGACTCAGGAATATCCAAACGCTGCTTTTAGAAGAAACGTGTTTCTAACTCGCTGAATCTAATCATAGATGCATCTCCCTAGGTTGAAAGAACACACAGCAGAGAAGTTTGAAACAAACGTTTCTCCTGTGGTTTAGATTAGATCTTACCGCTAATTCTTAAGAGGCTGTTTATGGCTGGAAATATCTGTTTCCAGATTCCCCAGAGATAGGGTTTCTCAACTGCTACATTCACACATCTGTTTAACTCTGTACGTTGAATATACACCTTGACAATCATTGTGCTACAAAGTTTCGTTTTTGTTTTAGAGCTAGATATTTCTCATTATATCCTATACTCCCATTCACTCAGGAATATCCAAACACAGCTTTTAGAAGAAACTTGTTTCTAACCAGCTGAATCTAAACATAGATTCAACTTCCTAAAGTGAGCTAACACACAGGAGAAAAGATACTAACAGACATTTCTCCTGTGGTTTAGATTCGATCTTACCGTTAATTATTATGATGCTGTTTATACCTGGAAATATCTCTTTCCAGATTCTCCAAAGAAAGGTTTTCTCAACTGCTCCATTCACACATC
>NW_016108497.1:28781-31378 GCF_001604975.1 Cebus imitator
GCTGAATCTAAACATAGATGCAACTTCCTAAAGTGAACGAACACACAGCAGAGAAGATTGAAACAGACGTTTCTCCTGTGGTTTAGATTCGATCTTACCGCTACTTCTTGTGAGCCTGTATAGGGCTGGAAATATCTCTTTCCAGATTCTCCAAAAAAGGGTTTCTGAACTGCTACGTTCAAAACATCTCTTTAACACACTAAGTTGAATATACTCCTTGACAATCATTCTGCTACATAGCTCCGTTTTTGTTTTAGACCCAGATATTTCTCATTACATCCTATACTCCCATGACTCAGGGATATCCAAAAGAAGCTTTTAGAAGAAACGTGTTTCTAACCCGCTGAACGTAAACATAGATGCAACTTCCTAAGGTGAACGAACACACAGCAGAGAACTTTAAAACAGACCTTTCTCCCGTGGTTTAGATGCAATCTTACCGCTAATTCTTATGAGCCTGTATAGTGCTGGAAATATCTCTTTCCAAACTCTCCAAAGAAAGGGTTTCTCAACTGCTACATTCACACATCTGTTTAAGTCTGTGAGTTGAATATACACCTTTAGAATCATTTTGCTACATAGCCCCGTTTTCGTTTTAGAGCCAGATATTTCTCATTACTTCCTATACTCCCATGGACTCAGGAATATCCAAACGCAGCTTTTAGAAGAAACGTGTTTCTAACTCGCTGAATCTAAACATAGATGCAACTTCCTAAGGTGAACGAACACACAGCAGAGAAGGTTAAAACAGACGTTTCTCCTGTTGTTTAGATTCCATCTTACCGCTAAATCTTTTGAGCCTGTATATGGCTGTAAATATCCCTTTCCAGATTATCTAAAGAAAGGTTTTCTGAACTGCTACATTCACTCATTCTTTTACTCTGTATGTTGAATATAGACATGGACAAGCATTCTGATACATAGCTCCGTTTTTGCTTAGAGCCAGATATTTCTCATTACACGCTATACTCCCTTTCAGTCAGGAACATCCAAACGCAGCTTTTAGAAGAAACGTGTTTCTAACTCGCTGAATCTAAACACACATGCAACGTCCTAAGTTGAACAAACATACAGCAGACAAGTTTGAATCAGACGTTTCTCCTGTGGTTTAGATTCGATCTTACCGCTAATTCTTATGAGCCTGTATATGACCGGAAATATCTCTTTCCGGATTCCCCAAAGAAAGGGTTTCTGAACTGCTACATTCACAAATCTGTTTAACTCTGTAAGTTGAATACACACCTTGGCAGTCATTCTGCTACATATGTTCATTTTTGCTTTAGAGCAAGATATTTCTCATTACACCCTATACTCCCATTCACTCAGATATATCCAAACGCAGCTTTTAGAAGAAACTTGTTTCTAACTCGTTGAATCTAATCATAGATGCAACTTCCTAAGATGAACGAACACACAGGAGAGAAGATTGAAAGAGCCGTTTCTCCTGTGGTTTAGACGCTATCTTACCGTCAATTCTTATGAGCCTGTGTATGGCAGGAAATATCTCTTTCTAGATTCTACATAGAAAGGGTTTCTGAACTGCTACATACACATTTGTGTAACTCTGTACGTTGAATATACAACTAGACAATAATTCTACTATATACCTCCGTTTTTGTTTTAGAGCCAGATATTTCTCATTACACCCTATACTCCCATTCACTCAGGAATATCCAAACGCAGCTTTAAGAAGAAACGTGTTTCTAACTCGCTGAATCTAATCAAAGATGGAACTTCTTGATAAGAACGAACACACAGCAGAGTAGTTTGAAACATACGTTACTCTTGTGGTTTAGACGTGATCTTACCGCTAATTCTTAAGAGCCTGTATATGGCTGGAAATACATCTTTCCACGTTCTCCAAAGAATGGGTTTCTGAACTGCTACATTCACACATCTGTTTAACTCTGTAAGTTGAATATACATCTTGAGAATCATTCTGCTACATAGCTCCGTTTTTGTTTTAGAGCCAGATATTCCTCATTACATCCGGTAATTCTTAAGATCCTGTATATGGCTGGAAATATCTCTTTGCAGATTCCCCAAAGAAAGGGTTTCTGAACTTCTACATTCACTTATCTTTTTAACTCTGTAACTTGAATATACACCTGGTCAGTCATTGTGCTACATGGCTCCATTTTTGTTTTAGAGCCAGATATTTCTCATTATATCCTGCACTCTCATTAACTCAATAATATCCAAACGCAGTTTTTAGAAGAAACTTGTTTCTAACTCGCTGAATCTAATCATAGATGCAACGTCCTAAGATGAACGAACACACAGCAGAGAAGTTTGAAACAGACGTTTCTCCTGTGGTTTAGATTCGATCTTACCGCTAATTCTTATGAGCCTGTATATGACCGGAAATATCTCTTTCCAGATTCTCCAAAGAAACGGTTTCTGAACTGCTGCATTCACACATCTGTTTATCTCTCTAAGGTGAATACTCACCGTGACAATCATTCTGCTACATAGCTCCGTTTTTGTTTTAGAGTCAGATATTTCTCATTACACCCTATACTCCCATTCACTCAGGAATATCCAAACGCAGCTTTTAGAAGAAACGTGTTTCTAACCCGCTGAATCTAAACATAGAT
>NW_016108498.1:0-969 GCF_001604975.1 Cebus imitator
TTATTGATTTCACCCAGAACCATTTATTGAAAAGACTACCCTTTCTCCAGTAAATGTAGTCGTGTCTTTAGCCTAAATCAGGGGACTGTATATATAAGTACCATCATTTCTTGACAACTTATCTGGTCATTCTTTCTTCAGGCTAACTTTGTCTGCCCAGAGAAGAAAGAAAGTTTGACTAGAAAGACAAATGTGCCACAAAATTAATTAGAAATTAATCTGGATGAACTGCTGTTTGATATTATGCATAGCACAGACACCTGAGGTTATAATTCTTTGCCAAACAAAATTTCAAATAAAATTCTGTGAAATCTACCTCTACTCAAAGCTATGAGTGTGTAACACAATATGTCACACATACATGCTTTTCAATCATTACTTATTGAGCTTCTAAGTCAGTGGACTGAACTACTTTTCCATTAATTTTTTATTCTAAAGTCATTTTAGACATATAGGAAAGTTACAAACACAGCAGAATTCACCTATACCCTTCATCCTGCTTCCCTTATTAACAATTTACCTAGCTCTAGCACAACTACCAAAACCAGGAAATTAACATTGGTACAACACTATCAATTAAACTGCAAAACTAATTTGAATTTCACCTGTTCCCCCTCAATGTCCTTTTTCTTTTCCAGAATCTAATCCAGGATCCCACACTGCATTTAACTGTCTCTTCCAATCTACGACAGTTCCACATTCTTTCCAAGTATAGTCAATTGAAGCTGGGTAGGGTGGCTTATGTCTGTAATCCCAGCACTTTGGGAGGTCAAGGACGATGAATTGCTTGAGCTCAGGAGTTCAAGACCAGCCTGGGCAACATGGCAAAACCCCACCTCTACAAAAAAATTAGCCAGGTGCAGTGGCTTACACCTCTAGTTACAGCTACGTGGGAGGCTAAGGTAAGAGAATTACTTGAGGCCGGGCGCGATGGCTCACGCCTGTAATCCCAGCACTTTGGGAGGCCGA
>NW_016108498.1:3554-5371 GCF_001604975.1 Cebus imitator
CATCTCCATCTGAGACCACCTCAGCCCGGAACTTCTTATTCACACCACTATCAGCATTTTTGTCAAAGCCATTCAACAAGTCTCTAGGAAGTTCCAAACTTTCCCACATTTTTTTTTGAGATGGAGCCTTGCTCGATATCCGCTCACTACAACATCTGCCTCCCAGGCTCACCGCATCCTCTGCCCCCGGGGTTCAAGCAATTCTCCAGCCTCAGCCTCCTGAGTAGCTGGGATTACAGGTGTGCACTACCATGCCCAGCTAATTTTTGTATTTTTAGTAAGGACAGGATTTCACCATGTTGGCCAGGCTGGTCTCGAACCCCTGACTTTGTGATCCACCCACCTCAGCTTCCCAATGTGCTGGGATTACAGGTATGAGCCACCTTGCCTGGCCACTTTCCCACATTTTCCTATCTTCTTCTGAACCCTCCCAACTGCTCCAGCTCAGTTCCAAAGTCACTTCCACATTTTCAGGTATCTTTTCAGTAACACCCCGCTCTACTGGTACCAATTTACTGTATTAGTCCATTTACATGGGGCTGATAATGACACACCCAAGACTGGGGAAGAGGTTGAACTGAACTTACAGTTCCACTTGGCTGGGGAGGCCTCAGAATCATGGCAGAGGGTGAAAAGCATTCCCTCCATAGTGGTAACAAGAGAGCATGAGGAGAAGCAAAAGCGGAAACTCCTGATAAGCCTATGAGATCTCGTGAGACTTATTCATTATCACGAGAATAGCAAAGGAAAGACAGGCTCCCATGATTCAATTAGCTCCACGTGGGTCCCTCCCACAATATAGGGGAATTCTGGGAGATACAATTCAAGTTGAGATTTGGGTGAGAACACGCCAAACCTATCAATCCCTAACAACTGTGCTAAGCTAGTTACTGAAATTAAAGTCAGTTTTGCCCCCCAGGTCTGTTCCCACCTCCTGACTCCTGACTTTCTCAGCTCAGTAAAGACGCAGGTCATCTCCTCAAGTTGGAAAGCAGAAGTTATCTTTGATTCCTCCATTTCCTTCACTGCCCAAACCAGCAAATTCTGCCAAATCTCTCCCTGTTCTCTACCTCCAGTGCAGCCTAGGTGGTATCCCCAATACCACTCTCCCAGCCACTGTGCTCACACACACAGTCCCCCAAAGGCACCCTCCACTCAGCAACAAAAGGGATCTTAAATGCACACATCAGTTCACACATTTAGTTAAAACCACTGAATAGCTTTTTCTCACTTGGAGAAACAGAGCCCTCACCATGTCTTTCGAATGCTTCCTATCTAGCTCTAAAACTGCCTGCTGAGCCACTCTCTCCCTCCCCTCTTATTTGCTCCAACACTTTTTATGAAAAACTCACTTGAAGTTCTCCAAAGCCAATGAGAAATAAATCTGTACTATCTTCTGTTTGAGATTATGCACAGCACTGCCTCTCTCCTTTGCCATGGACTCAGCATGATTATGATCATAAAACGATTAGGCAGCCAGGCGCAGCGGCTCATGCCTGTAATCCTAGCACTTTGGGAGGCTGAGGTGGGTGGATCACCTGAGGTCAGGAGTTCGAGACCAGCCTGGCCATCATGGTGAAACCCCATATTAAAAATAAACAAATAAATACATAAAAATAAAATGATTGGGCTGCAGTGATCTTGAAGCTGGGAGCCTAGCTTCCTCCCTACT
The DNA here is from genome assembly GCF_001604975.1 of Cebus imitator. Taxonomy (NCBI): domain Eukaryota; kingdom Metazoa; phylum Chordata; class Mammalia; order Primates; family Cebidae; genus Cebus; species Cebus imitator. The sequence goes on from NW_016108498.1 coordinate 5,227, forward strand.
TGCCCCACATCCACACCCCTGTACATACTGCCATTCACTGGAAACACATCCTGAATTCCCCCAAATAATCTGCAACATCATTTCTAGAATGGAAAAGAATCACCTCCTAGAATAAAAATAAATACTGAAACATAATAGAAGACAC
>NW_016108498.1:7541-13924 GCF_001604975.1 Cebus imitator
CTGTCGTTGCTGAATAATACACAGCATATCAACTTTGATGGGGCTGGGGTAGCAAGGATCACAGAGTTTAAGTGAGGCATCAGCTAAGAGTGGGTTGTTGTTTATTAAGAGACAAGGTATTGGCCAGGTGTGGTGGCTCACACCTGTAATCCCAGCACTTTGGGAGGCTGAGGCAGGTGGATCATGAGGTAAGGAGTTCAAGACCAGCCTGGCCAAGATACTGAAACCCTGTCTCTACTTTAAAAAATACAAAAATTAGCTAGGTGTGGTGGCACGTGCCTGTAGTCCCAGCTACGGGAGGCTGAGGCAGGAAAATCGCTTGAACCTGGTAGGCAGAGGTTGCAATGAGCTGAGACCATGCCATTGCACCCCAGCCTGGGTGACAGAGTAAGACTCCATCTCAAAAACAAACAAAAAACCAGGAAGACTCCCCGCTACTCTCAGCACAGAAGGCACGCTCCTTAGTATGGCATCCCCTGCCCTCATGGCAGGGCCCCATCCAGCTCTCCAGCCTCACACTCTGCAAGGACACCTAGACTCCCACCTCCCTCAACCCTCCATGACTGGGTTGGGATCCCTGTTTCCCCTGGCTAAACCCGCCATGCCATCCCGCTGGAAGCTGTCTAATGTCTGCTTGTTTTTAACACTCAGGTTGGGGCCCCTGGGAGAGTTTGCTGCCTCCTGGACCCCGTTGTTCCGGCTGAGCGTGGACTCTTTCTCTAGGTCTTTCCTCCCTGGACCCTGTGCATTTATCCCATCCTTCTCTCCCACACAGCCAGCTCTCATCCCTTTTCAGGTCTCAGAAAAGACCCGCGAACAAAACTCACTGAGGCTGATTTAGTGTGGCAGCGCCTCTAAGAGTCCTGTTCTCCCTAAGTATTCTGCGCCCGGCGCAGTGTCGGCCTGGCATCCAGTGGGCCATTTGAAGGAACGAGTGATGAATGAATGATTTGCCCAAGCCTTCCAGAACTCGGCTGGAGGTCGTGGCTAGGGCCCATCCCTATGCAGGACAAGGACCCCGGGTGGCACTACTCCCACTTCGTCGGCAGGGGGCGCTGCACAGCTGCGGAGCGGGGTGGCCGAGACGAAGGGCGTCCGGCAGAGGCCGGGGTCCCAGTGTGAAGGGCGGGGTGTCCAGCCCGCCTGTGGACCCCACGCAGTAACTGCGAAAATGTCGCTTTCACTTTGGGCGGAGCTGGAGGTGGCGGGGCGGTCCCAAAACGGCTGCAGCCGGGCACCCCCGGAGTTAATCCGAAAGTTCCGCAAGCCCCGCGGGCCGGGCGGGCTGCACGTGTCACCGAGAAGCTGATGTAAAGACAGAAAGAAAGCAAGAGACCAGGGTCCCGGGAATGTCCTGCGGCGCCTCGAGACAGTTATAAAATGGTGGCCCCTGGGTCGGCCTTGCAGCTACCGCCCTCACCTGCCGCGGCCACAGGGCTGCATTCAGCAGCTCGGCCAGTGTCCCTGCAGTGCTGGCCCAGCATGTGTCCAGCGCGCAGTGAGAACCCAGCCGGCCCGGGCTCTCGCTCGCTCGGTGCGGAGGGGCGGCTGCCTGGGAAGAGCGGGTAGAAACCCGGGTCTGCCTAAGAGAGACTGGAACAGCAGCAGACGTCTCCTGTAAAGAGGAATAGATAGGGGTCTCACCATGCGCTAAATAGGGCAAGTCTCTTTTCATCTCCAAACAGCCTGATGAGCTATCATTATGCCCACTCATAGAGGAGAAATTGAGGCCCAGCGTGGGAGATTTCCTGCCTTCCGGACTAAGGTCCCTCAGCTATAAATAGAAGGCAGATCCTAGCCAGCTCTAAAGTCAGGCTTAGCCAGGTGCAATGGCTCACGCCTGTAATCCCAGCACTTTGGGTGGCCGAGGTGGGCAAATCACCTGAGGTCAGGAGTTCAAGACTAGCCTGGCCAACATGGCAAAACCCCATCTCTACTAAAAAATACGAAAATTAGCCGAGTGTGGTGGTGGGTGCCTGCAATCCCATCTACTGGAGGCTGAGGCAGGGAGAACTGCATGAACCTTGAGGCAGAGGTTGCAATGAGCCGAGATCATACCACTGCACTCCAGCCTGGGCCACAGAGCATGACTTCGTCTTAAAAAAACAACAAAAAAAGTCAGGCTTTCTCACCCCTCTGTTTTTAAAACACTGGGTCCCGAGTCTGACGCAGCCACTTCACCATCTGGTCTGGGTTTCCCTGATCAAAACATGGAGGCTTTCTCTGGGTGAGCTCAGGGTTCAACACCCTTGTCCAAACTCATCGCCAGACCTTCACAGGGAGCTGGCTTCTAGCCCTAGAATAGAGTGGTGCTTTGTAATAACTCTAGTGATTTCTCAGGGGTTGAAGGAAAAGTGTTAGAAACAGCTGGAGGGAGGATGTCTTTGGATTAGGGAGTGCCAAGCAGAAAAGGATGGGCGAAGGTGGCCAGAATGGAGGAAGGGTGGTGCAGGCAGCCTATCCAGGCTGAAGCTCCTCTTCCTGCCCCTTCCCTTCCAGGCCTCCTCCTTGTGGCCTCCCTGGTCCTCCTGGACTGCCTCAGTTTGGCCAGAAACCTCCCCGTGGCCACCCCAGGCCCAGGAATGTGACTGTGCCTTCACCACTCCCAAACCCAGCTAAGGGCCATCAGCAACATGCTCCAGAAGGTGAGGTTTTCCCGTCCTTTTCACTGTGCACCTGCACCCTCCCTGAGGAAGGGGCCTCTGGTCCTATCCTCTTGCACCTGATGGAACTGCAGAGAAATTGCGGAAGTTCATTAGTAGCTGTCAACAGCAGGAGAGGGAACTTTACAAATGGCCCAAGTATTAGAGAGTCCTGGTAAAACTGTGTCTCCAGAGAAACTAAGAGTAGTAATCAATTATACTGATTGATTTTGGCTGTGTCTACACAGAGTAAAGTGGATATTTACAGTGTTCCTTGTAGCCGGCCAACAGAAAGAGAATTGTGTCCGGTCTACCCGGTTTATCTGACACCACTGATCAATCCCAGAAATAGTTACTTGGGTGCATACTTTGTGTTGGGGGAGCAGGGGGTATGAAGATGAAATAGCCTTGTCCCTCCTGCTGCCCACCAGCTTCTGCTTGGTGACACAGGTCCTCCTCGGAGCAACACATATTGGGGAGGACTGTGACAGCGCACAGGTAGCCTTCATTTTCTAGGGAAGAGCTCCCTGATTTTATTTACAGCTCTGTTCATTTTTTTTAGGTTTCATATTTTAATGCAAAAACCATTGCCTTTCAAAACTGCTCCAATAGTTATTGCTGCAAAGGCTAAAAGCTAGTGTTTTAAAAGATGTCCTCTGCCTGTATGTTCCCTAGGAAATCTTTCTTGAGTATTTTCTAACTTGTTGCCTTATGAATCTTAAAATAAGCTCAATGCCGGCTGGGTGCGGTGGCTCACGCCTATAGTCCCAGCACTTTGGGAGACTGAGGCAGGTGGATAACGAGGTCAAGAGATCGAGACCATCCTGGTCAACATGGTGAAACCCCGTCTCTACTAAAAATACAAAAATTAGCTGGGCATGGTGGCGCATGCCTGTAGTCCCAGCTACTCAGGAGGCTGAGGCAGGAGAAATGCTTGAACCCAGGAGGCAGAGGTTGCGGTAAGCCTAGATCGTGCCACTGCACTCCAGCCTGGGTAACAACAGCGAAATCCCATCTCAAAAAAGAAAAAAAACATGTGGGCAGTAATTGACAAGCTGATGCAGGTAAGACTTCATTCTATCAGTGAGAGCACCTTTTTCATGCTTTTCAGCCAGGGTCCTCAAGGAAGAGGTATAAAATCACCTCTTCCTGGATTAGTAGAGGCCTGGAATCACCCCCCAACCTTTTTTTTTTCTTTTAAGACGGAGTTTTGCTGTTGTTGCCCAGTCTGGACTGCAGTTGCACAATCTTGGCTCACCACAACCTCCACCTCCCAGGTTCAAGTGATTCTCCTGCCTCAGCCTCCTGAGTAGCTGGGATCACAGGCATGCACCACTATGCCAGCTAATTTTGTATTTTTAGTAGAGATGGGGTTTCTCCATGTTGGTCAGGCTGGTCTCAAACTCCCCACCTCGGGTGATATGCCTGCCTCGGCCTCCCAAAGTGCTGGGATTACAGGCATGAGCCACCGAGCCAGGTCATTACCCACTCTTTTAAAAGCCTGACAGACCTATATTTTCAAGGAGACAGTCTTGAGGGTGCCCTCTATAGGGAGCACAGCTGTGAGCAGATCACATTAAGAAAAACAGACTCCAGATTACATTAAGAAAAGCAAACTCTAGGCTGGGCGCAGTCGCTCATGCCTGTAATCCCAGCACTTTGGGAGACTGAGGAGGGCGGATCATGAGGTCGAGAGATCAAGACCATCCTCGCTAACATGGTGAAACCCCATCTCTACTAAAAATGCAACCACACGCCTGTAGTCCCAGCTACTTAGGTGGCTGAGGGAGGATAATCACTTGAACCCAGGAGGTGGAGGTTGCAGTGAGCCGAGAGGCGCCACTGCACTCAAGCCTGGTGACAGAGTGAGACTCCATCTCAAAAAAAAAAAGAAAACCAGACTTCAAAGTGCTGATTCTGTGGTATATTCCACACTCTATAAATGTTTTTGTGCATTTTTCTTACATCAGCCTCAAAACAACCACATGGGTCTGCACAAAGGAAGGAACCAAACCTTAAGAGAGTTAAACCGCTTGTCTGAGGCTCTGCCTCTTAAAATCCTTCAAGAGGATTTCACTACACTTACCTTCTCACTCACCTCTTAAGGCTCCAGGATGTGCATGCAGGGGGCCAGCATGCATATCTACAAATATTTCTGGGGAAATAAGCAGGATTGGTGCCTGATTATGACCCATTGTGAACCAAATAAAAGAATGACCTACCATCTGGGGCATCCTATACTGTTACTCATAGGCATGAATTGCTTTGTAGTGTTCTGAATCACCATAACACAGATGCGCAGAAGAGAGGGTGATTGCCTTGGTCACTAGGACGTGGGATAAAAATATGGTGGCAGAAATCATTATCTGGAAAGTAACTGATTTACTTTTATTATTTCCTTGTGTGTGTGTGTGTGTGTGTGTGTGTGTGTGTGTGTGTCAGATTGTTTGAAAGGCAATGAGCTTTATGAAAATATCAAAGAATGTTACCATCTAGAGAGCTGTAGTGGCTATTTCATTTTTAAGACCAAAGGTTGGGGGATTTGGGTGCTAGAATCAATTCTACTGGTAACCAGACAACTATGCCCAAGCCCAAGTCACTTAACGCCTCTGTGCCTCAGTTTCTTCCTGTATAAAATGGGTTACTTTATCTATTCTAGCTTTCTTTTAGACTTTTTGTGAGAAACATATGAAAGTATTTATTCATTAAGGGTGCAATTATAAGGTTTTATATTATGTTATCAAATCAAAGTGCTAAACTTGGGAAATTTATTGCCAGGTTTATTTACCTGACACAAATGGCATGTCTTCAGTAAACAGGCTGTTATTGATAGTTCTGATTGATAGCAATCCATCACTTCCCTGTGCTATAACAGAAGTGGGCTTTTTAATGTAACATGTATAAAATTAATTAGATATTGCAGCAGATTATCATTTTAAAGGAACTATTTCTTTCTAAAACAGAACTCCCACTAATGCTTTTTTCTAAATAGTTTTAAAACTCTTTGAAGATGCATGTGCTTAGAAAAGGAGTATTTCTTTTCTCAGGTTCTGCCTGGTGACCTGGCTGAGAGTAGATTCGGGCTGGGTTTAGGAGTGGAATGAGGGACTGAGTTGCAGGCTTTGAGACATGTACTGACTTCACACACTTTTATAAACGAATATTTTAATTTTGGAATACTATGTAAGTCACACTTACTGTTCATTCTCTTAAGCCCTGAATTTCAACAGCGAGACTGCCACAAAAATCCTCCCTTGAAGAACTGGATTTTTATAGAACCAAAACCAAGCTCTGCATAATTCTTCGTGCTTTCAGAATTCGGGCAGTGATCACTGATAAAGTGATGAGCTAACTGAGTGCTTCCTAAAAATCGAGGTCCCTCCAAACCGTTGTCATTTTTATAAGAATTTGAAGTGAAGAAATTTTGATAAGTATGTGGATTAAGAACTAGGGAGGGGGAGTCTTGACCTGGCCCTACTTAATCTCCTATAGGAATTCTCATGCTTATATTTACAATAGTATACCACCAAAATTTGAAGGATGGGACTATTACATTTATGTGATACCTCTGATCAAGTATTTTTGACATTTACTGTGGATAAGTTGGGTTTTTTTGTTTGTTTTTTGAGACAGAGTTTCGCTCTTGTTACCCAGGCTGGAGTGCAATGGCGCGATCTCGGCTCACCGCAACCTCCGTCCCCTGGGTTCAGGCAATTCTCCTGCCTCAGCCTCCTGAGTAGC
>NW_016108498.1:15710-17341 GCF_001604975.1 Cebus imitator
AAAAAAAAAAAAAAAAGAAAAGAAAAAAGAAAATAATCTAAGTAATGCCTGATAATCCAAGGTGGAATAGTTTCATCCTGAAACTATCCTTGCCCTCTGCACCACCCACCTCCACGGTCTGTGGAAAAATTGTCTTCCACAAAACCAGCCCCTGCTGCCAAAAAGTTGGAAACCACTGCTGTAAACCATGTAAACCTTTAGGTTTCATGACTTAGTCCATGTTGCACTGCTGTAACAGAGTATCTGAGACTAGGTCATTTGTAAAGAAGAGTGATTTATTTTTTTACTACTCTAGAGGTTGGGAAGTCCAAGAACAAGGAGCCAGCATCTGATGAGGGCCTTTGTGCCACGTCATCATATGGTGGAAGGTGAGAGAGAGAGAGCAAGGAGGCCCTGAATGTGTCCCTTTCTAAGGAGCCCACTCCCATGATAAGAACATTAATCCATTCATGATGGCAGAGTCCTCATTGCCTAATCAACTTGTAAAGGTCCCATATCTATACTGTTACAATGGCAATTAAAATTCAATGTGAGGCTGGGGTCAGTAGTTCACTCCTGTAATCCCAGCACTCTGGGAGGCTGAGGTGGGTGGATCACCTGAGGTCCGGAGACCAAGACCAGCCTGGCCAACATGGTGAAACCTTGTCTCTACTAAAAATACAAAAATGCCAGGTGCGGTGGCTCATGTCTGTAATCCCAGCACTTTGGGAGGCTGAGGCGGGTAGATCACAAGGTCAGGAGATCAAGATCATCTTGGCCAACATGGTGAAACCTCATCCAAAAAAAAAAAAAAAATTAGCTGGGCCTGGTGATGCATGTCTATAATCCCAGCTACTGGGGAAGCTGAGGCAGGAGAATCACTTGAATCTGGGAGGCAGAGGTTGCAGTGAGCAGAGATCCCACCACTGCGCTCCAGCTTGGGCAACAGAGCAAGACTCCATCTAAAAGAAAAAAAAAATCAATGTGAGTTTGGGAGGGGACACACCATATTCAACCCACAGCAATTCACCTGACAGGATACAATGTAATGTTAAGGCTTTGATAATTTATTCCTCCTTAATAGAAAAAGAACCTAAAACACACAATATTTAAAGTGACCCCTTTCCTCAGTTACTCCTCCCAACTGAATCCCAATCTTTATCCCTGTGAATTGGGAGGAGAATGCATTATCTCTTTCCCAGGTCCTCCTGCATGACGCACTTTCTTGTTTTTCAGATTCTTGCCCTACTAGACATTCAGTAAAATAGGAATCATCAGCAGCTACATCCCATCACCTATCTCCTTTTCTTGAGTGATTCCTCCACAATCTTGAGTGCTCTGCAAGTGATTCACAGACATGGGTTTCTTTCAAATGTCAAGCCTGGGGTCTCAGCAGCTTTGACGGTGAGAAGAGACGAACGCGGCTGTCGAGTTGCAGCCAATCCTCACTGGGAATAGTGATTACTGGTTGTCTGGGCCCAGAAATAAGGAGGGACAACGAGATTGTGTCTTCCATGGACTGGATTTATACACAAGAATACATGTGTTTCTTCTGTTCTAGAAATTAACATGAGATATGCTTCAAAAACATGACTGGCCACAGAAACACCTTCATGATTAAGTCTTTTTTTTTTTTTTTTTTTTTTTTTTTT
>NW_016108498.1:19786-21068 GCF_001604975.1 Cebus imitator
AAAAAAAAAAAAAAAAAAGAAAAAGAAAAAGAAAAAAAAGTACAGACAAAGAGAAAAGAATACCAGCTTTGTTGGGGGCCCAGCACCAACAGCCATCGTAAGTCCTCTTCCCTGTGTCACGGTGGCCATTCAGTTATTATCCTTATTTAAGGAGTAAAAATGTAGTTCTGGCTAGCATAATTTGGCTGTCTAGCTTAAAGCAAGCTGCATTGCAGTATGTTGAGTAAGAAAAAAATCCAGCCACATTTTCTAACAATTGAATTCTATGTACTTGAAATATTTTATTTAAAAAAGTGTAACAGGATGTGTATAAACTTTTTGAAATGCATTTGGTGAGAACAAGCACAAAAGCTTTAGTTATATTTATGTATCAATTTTACATTAAAAATATGAGTATGAATTAGATCTATATAGAAAAAATGGTATATTTATGGAATCTGTTTTAGACAAAAAAAGTAATAACAACTGCTCAATTATGATTCCCAAATGCCAGGCATGTTCCTAAGAGTTGACCACAAATAAACATAATCATCCTAATAACCCTTCTTATGGAGGTGGAAAGTGAAGATTATTTACATTGGCGGGGCGTGGTGGCTCATGCCTGTAATCCCAGCACTTTGGAAGGCCAAGATGGAGGATTGCTTGAGCCCAGGAGTTTAAGATCATCTTGGCCAACATGACAAAATCCCCATCTCTACAAAAAATATAAGTAAAAAATAATACGATTATGCAAGCTCACATCATTAACATCTTAAGTTGCCTGGTCTCAGCCTATGCCAGCAGCTATGCTCATGTTAAAGTCACTCTAAGTGAAGGGAACACTTTCCCCATAACCATACAAATATCATCTCAATTATTTATGTATCTCCCTTCTCTCTCTTGCTAAACTGTGAGAAGCTCAAATATAGGCAATGTGGTATTATCCATGCATTTGTGTTCCACGATTCTCATTTCTTTTCTAATCTAAATAGAAATAAAGAACTTTCAGCCAAGTGTGGTGGCTCAAGCCTGTAATCCCAGTACTTTGGGAGGCCGAGGCAGGCGGATCACCTTAGTTCAGGAGTTGAAGACCAGCCTGGCTAACATGGTGAAACCCCATCTCTACTAAAAATACAAAAATATTAGCCAGGCATGGTGGGGGGGTCACCTGTAATCCCAGCTACTCAGAAGGCTGAGGGCAGATAACTGCTTGAACCCAGGAGGCAGAGGTTGCAGTGAGCTGAGATCGCACCATTGCACTCCAACCTGGGCAAAAAGAGCGAAACTCTGTCTCAAAAAAAAA
>NW_016108498.1:23208-25165 GCF_001604975.1 Cebus imitator
AAAAAGCAGGAGGAACCTCAAAACTCAGCAGTGAATCCCTGGGATCCAAATCTTCAGCAAGCAGCATGCTGCTTCACCCCAAGAAGGACCTCCGGAAAACGAGCCATGAGCTAGGCTGACTGCTGGAGACCACCATTCTCTCAGGAATGCATTAAAAATTCAGCAGCTGCTGTGTTCTCTTTAGAGAATGGAGAGAAGTGTGCTTTCTCATGAAAAAGCAGGAAGAGGAAACTTCCCCCAAAGGAATACAGTAAAAGGACCAAATGAGAGCCATTATGTGTAGAAAAATCCCTTGTCAAGAAATATGCACAGATGAGGAGGAAATAGAAATCTCCCTGGTTTTAAATACAAACACACCTTCTCATCATTGGACGGAGAAAAACTATAATTATTCCTGTGGCGAAAGGGCTTTGGGGACAATGCAGGTTGTCCTGAAGCTGTGTGAACACCTGGTGAACTAGTTTACCTTGGCTGACACTCATTTAGCCTTGGCCCAGGAGCCAGAGAGCTGGGATCAAAACCAACTGCTGCCAAAGAGCCAAAGGAATGACAACAAAAGAATAGGATGCTTTAAATAGGACTTGCAAGTAAATAATACAAAGAAGAATGGTGTCAAAAAGCAGATTTCCTTTTCTTCCCATCATCCATGATTTATGAATCTATGGATCAAATAATGTAAAATATATCCAGAATATTAATCATGACGCTCATGATGCTGAGGTAGTGCCAATATCTACACAGACCAAAAAAACACATTTTACCAATTAACAAGAGCCGAGGAAAACATTGGAAAAATACACAAAGGAAATCTGTTAATTTGTTGATTTTGGTAACATATTGTCATCTCCCAAAAGGCTGGAAGTCCTTCATCTTTCTAAGCTGGATGTGGCTGCAGGAAGGCTGATCCAGCAGCATGGGCACTGGGTGAATGTCAGTGGTGGAGGCCAGGGAAAATGAGAATTCCATCAGCGGGAAGGAGCAGAAGAGGGCGATCAAACTCGGTTATGTCTGGTTACTGGCAGTCACCACTTGTGCTTTTTGAAATGGTTCAATTCTGATCACACTGAACTCGGTTATCTGTCAAGATGTAAGAACCATCAATTAGAAAAAGCGGTATGAAATTTGAACTAACAAAATCAATTTGTGAGAACAGGCTAACTCTAGGGTTTTGGCAATCTTTCTAAATTTCAAATATAAGTTTGAGGGCAGGCGCAGTGGCTCACACCTGTAATCCCAGCACTTTGGGAAGCTGAGGCGGGTGGATCACGAGGTCAGGAGTTTGAGACTATCCTGGCTAACACAGTGAAACCCCATCTCTACTAAAAATACAAAAAATTAGCTGGGCGTGGTGGCAGGTTCCTGTAATCCCAGCTACTCAGGAGGCTGAGGCTGGAGAATCGCTTGAAAGAAGAAGGCAGAGGTTGCAGTGAGCTGAGATCATGCTACTGCACTACAGCCTGGGTGACAGAGCCAAAAAAAATCCAAAAAAAAAAAAAAAAAAAGACAGCTAAGATCCAGACTTCTGCCCCCTTTGAACCAAACCAAACCAAACCCACTCCCGGCTGAACATGCCCACTGTTTGAAGCATCCCCACACTCACTGTGAGCCCCACTGATCTCTAGGGACTTAGGCTGTGGGTGTTTGTGGAACGTGGGCTGGCTGGGTTTTGTTTCACTTAATCAAATCTTTAAATGTTATGGAGATGAAATAATTATTATATTTGCTTTGTCACCCTTATCGACCCTCAGCTCCCCCCACCCCACCCTGAAAACTGGAGTTTTTATTCAAGATAAAACTTACATTCTTTGTTTTCTATCCATACAATTTCCTCAGAATCCATTTCAATTAAAAATAATTTAAACTCCATTGGTTGCACCACATACATTTCAATATAACTTCCCAATTTTAAAACTTTACTGTCAACAAATTTAATTTTCTTTAGAAAAGGAGATTTTTT
>NW_016108498.1:26590-27823 GCF_001604975.1 Cebus imitator
GTTAGCAAAACAATTGTTTTCTTAGAAATGATATTATAAAATGTGAGAACACAATGCACTATTTTGAAACATTGAAAATATCACATCTAAGGGATATACATCTTTGCTGCTAATCCAAGTTGGTTTTTAGAATATGTATTTCTGGGCCAGGCACAGTGGCTCACGCCTGTAATCCCAGCAGTTTGAGAAGCTGAGCTGAGAGAATTACTTGAGGTCAGGAGTTCAAGACCAGCCTGGCCAACACAATGAAACCCCATCTCTACTAAACATACAAAAATTAGCCAGGCATGGTGGTGCACGCCTGTAATCCCAGCTTCTTGGGAGGCTGAGGCAGGAGAATCACTTGAACCCAGGAGGCAGAGGTTGCAGTAAGCCAAGATCATGCCACTGCACTCCATCCTGGGCCACAGAGCAAGGCTCTGTTGCAAAAAAATAAAAATAAATAAATATATGTATTATTGGGGTAATTACAGCTTCTGGTTCACTCATCACTCTGTATTTCTTTCCATACTACAATAAATTCTGGCAAACAAGAGGATTCTTCATTGTCATGAATTTCTTAGGGAAGTGCTTTCCAGACTTAGAATATCCTACAAGTAGAAACAGACTTTGGTTTTGAAATCTGTTATGAATAACTCTCAGAACTGTAATGTCCAAGCAGTGCATGTGGCACCTTACAATGATACTCATATTCTTCTAGAAAACCACAGCAATGAAATAACTTTCAGAGAGTCCAAAGAGACATGCCACAGAGTCCAAGGCACCTGTCATCTGACTGCAGACTCCTGGATCTCCAAACTTCTTCCTGCACAAACTCCACAGCCAAAAGAACACAGGTACCCTGGGTGGAACCAGCAACCTTCTAAAAGATTTCAGAAAATTAAATAAGCACTAGCATCATACCTCTAGGCTAACTACATGCCCTTCATGCAAACACAATCTAACTTTATTTTTGCCTTTTATTTTTTTTCAGACCTAGTCTCACTCTGTCGCCCAGGCTGGAGAGCGATCTCGGCTCACTGCAACCTCTGCCTCCCAGATTCAAACAATTATCCTGCCTCAGCCTCCTGAGTCGCTGGGATTACAGGTGCATACCACCACACCCACCTAATTTTTGTATTTTTAATAGAGATGGGGTTTCTCCATGTTGGTCAGGCTGGTGTTGAACTCCTGACCTCAGGTGATCTGCCTGCCTCTGCCTCCCAAAGTGCTGGGATTACAGGCGTGAGCCAC
>NW_016108498.1:29748-31273 GCF_001604975.1 Cebus imitator
AGAGCTCTGTCACCCAGGCTGGAGTGCAGTCTAGCATGATCTGGGCTCACTGCAGCCTCCTCCCCCCAGGTTCAAGAGATTCTTGTGCCTTAGCCTCTCAAGTAGCTGGGACTACAGGTGCACACCACCACTCCTGGCTAATTTTTTATTTTTGGTAGAGACGAGGTTTTACCATTTTGGCCAGGTTGGTCTTGAACTCCTGACGCCAGGTGATCTGCCCACCTCAGCCTCCCAAAGTGCTGGGATTACAGGTGTGAGCCACTGTGCCTGGCCCCAATTTTCTAAATCTAAAAAATTGCTCTGAAATTAGTTAATCTGGGAGGCCTGTCTTATTTGAGGAGCTCTCAGGCAAGGAAAAACCTCAAGTCACGCTACACCTGACCCAGAGATTTCACATGGCTCCCTAGTGTATTCTAGAGCAGTTGCTTCTCAAACTCTGATATGAGCAGAAGTTGCCTTCAAATTCTGCCAGGGCAGGTTCCAGTGCTGCAGGTCTGGGGTGGGGCTGAGATTTTGCATCTTAACAAGCTGCTCTCAGTTGATGCTGATCCTCATGGTACCTTGGTTCCCAGACCCCATTTTAAGTAGCAAGGCTGCAGAAAATACATGGCTTTGGTTACATATGGGGCAGTCCTCTTCATGGCCAGGCCTGGTGCCAGGGCCCACACCAATTCTAGATATCTCTTTCCCATCTGTTATCTTTTTTTCACATGTGGAAAAAACCCTGCAACATGGATCTGAGGATGCAGCACACAATCCTCTGTAGGGAAGCTCCAAATTAGAACCCCCGTGGAGAAAAATTCAAATCAACAGGGACAGGACCCACTTCAGTGTAGAGTTATGTTTGACCACAAAGTCTTCAACATTTATTACTCATTTTCACTGGCTTTACTTTGAGGAAGGACTCATTATTGGTTGCTCTGTACGTGCTAAAAATCAAGGATAGGGCCAGGCACGATGGCTCACACCTGTAATTCCAGCACTTTGGGAGGCCGAGGTGGGAGAATCATGAGGTCAGGAGTTCGAGACCAGCTTGGCCATCATGGTGAAGCCTCATCTCTACTAAAAATACAAAAATTAGCCAGGTGTGGTGGTGGGTGCCTGTAATCCTAGCTACTCGGGAGGGTGACGCAGGAGAATTGCTTGAACCTGGGAGTCAGAGGTTGCAGTGAGCAGAGATCACACCACTGCACTCCAGCCTGGGCAACAGAGCAAGACTCCATCCCAAAAAAAAAAAGTCAAGGTGTTCTGGAAAATTTTACTGGACAAGAAACCCAAGTGGCACTTACGGGAACGGAGGAACACACTTTGTTATGCCGGTGGGCCCAGAAGGGTTCACACCCAATAGTCTGGACCCTGGCTAAGAAAAGTATATAGTTGTTTTTTTGTTTGTTTGTTTGTTTGTTTGTTTGTTTTTGAGACGGAGTTTCGCTCTTGTTACCCAGGCTGGAGTGCAATGGCGCGATCTCGGCTCACCGCAACCTCCGCCTCCTGGGTTCAGGCAATTCTCCTGCCTCAGCCTCCT
>NW_016108499.1:0-1312 GCF_001604975.1 Cebus imitator
GCGTGTGCACCGAGGCGCTCCTCAGGTTGCGGAGCTGGAAACCGAGGAGTCATAGGAGACGGGGAGGGTGGTGGTGGGGCCTCCCCGATCCTTGGGGGAGCCAGGGCACAGGCAGCCGAGGTCAGCCCAGAAGCCCCGCTCCTGAACTAGGGTGTGGGCAGAGCGGGGATGGGGCTGCGGACGCCCGGGGGCCCCTCGGAGAGGAGCTGAGAAGGTGGCTGGAGCTCAATGGTGGCGCGAAACTCCTTCGGCTTCGGCCACTGGGCCCCTGGGTGGGGCGAGGCAGCCGCTCAAGTGATTGATCTCAGAAGGCCGGGGAGAGTGGGCGGGGCAGAGGAGGGCGGGTCAGGGGTTGAGGGCCACGCCTCCCCAGAGAAGAGGAGAGGACAGGTCGGGGGGCAGGCACCCACATCGCGCTTGGAGTTGACGAGGGAGCTAGCGCCTACCTGCTCTCTCCCTGCGGGCCTTGGAGATACCATCCCGCGCGGTGCAGAGGCGACTTGGCTGCGAACCGGACCCGGCTCGAGGTTAGTGCCACCGCCGGCTCACCCGCTCTCTCTCTCTGCTCCTCTACAATCAGTCCTTGCCCTTCTCCAGGGTGCCCAAACCCCCTGGTTGTCTCGGGTCCCCGCGTTCGGAGTGGGCGAGTGATCAGCAGGCAATGCCTCCGGTACCTGTACGCTCCAGTACCGGACACCCACCAGGCGGGCTGGGGGCCGCCCCGGCCAACTTGCCCTCCATGGAGCAGCTGGCTTGTGGCTGCCTGCCTGGGGTGGGTGGTGTTAGGAAAGGGCCGCGGATCACTCAGGTGTCATGGTACAGTGCTGGCTGGAGACTGGGAGTCAACTTTCTATCCCCCAGGCACCAGTGGCTTTTAAAAATGCGATCTTTGAATGATGACCCTCACAAACAGGCTTTGTGTGATCAACATGGCAGTGTATTCACCTGGGTGCAGGTGGGCTAATGCAGAAAGCAGCAGTGGGATAGGAATTAGTTTTTTAGGTTGGGGCAAATCTTTTGGGCTGGAGGCAGGGGTGTTAAAAGGGTAAGGTCAGTTATAGTGATGGGGCTAGGGGCAATAAATGTACATTAGCATAAGTTCAGTTACAATGGCGGATGGGGTTAACATGTCAGAGTAGTTAAGATGGCAGGGTGGTGTGAGGAGTATTCACATTATCATAATAATAGTTAAGATGGCAGGGTGGAGTGAAGGGAAGATTTCGTTCTGCTGGGAGATCAGGAATCATGGCGAAGGCAGGCAGGACTTCAGACTTTCTGGGTCTGGACTTGCACTTGGAGGACTGACAGTGGC
>NW_016108499.1:4477-7256 GCF_001604975.1 Cebus imitator
ATTTACTTTCTGTCATTATATAGATTTGATTTTTCTGTTCTAGAACTTCATAAGAATGAAATAATTGATACGTACTTAGCCCTCCTTGATTGATTTTTCCCTGCTGCCTATGACTTGTCTATTTTTTCAAAAATGAATTTTTCAGGAGCAGAAGATTTAAAATTGCATGAAATCAAAATGATCCCATTTTTCCTTTGTGATTCTTGCTTTCCTTTTTTGTTGTTATTTTTGTGACAGATCTCACTCTGTTGCCCAGACTGGAGTGTACTGGCACAATCCCACCTCACTGCAACCTCTGCCTCTTGGGTTTAAGTGATTCTCGGGCCTCAGCCTCCAGGCCAATTTGTACCTTTTGTATCCTCATTAAGCAATTTTTGTCTGTGCATGGTGGCTCATACCTGTAATCCCAGCACTTTGGAAGGCTAAGGTGGACAGACTACTTGAGCACAAGAGTTTGAGACCAGCATGGGCAAATGATGAGACTCTGTCTCTATAATAGAAAACACAAAAATTAGCTGAGCATGGCGGTGCAAGACTGTTGTCCCAGCCATTTCAGGGGCAGAGGTGGGAGGATGGCTTGATCCCAGGAGTTGAAGGATGTAGTGAACTGTGACTGTTCCACTGCACTCCAGCTTTGGTGACACAGCGAGATCCTGACTCAAGGGAAATTAAAAAGAAAGGAAGAAAGAAAGAAGGAAAGGATGGAAGGAAGAAAGAAATTTTTGCTTACGAAAGTCCTCAAAAGTTTTCTCCTTGGTTTTCTTTAAAAGTTTTATGTCTTTAGCTTTTACATTTACATCTACCATCCATTGTGAGTTAATCTTTGTGTATAGAGTCAATGAAGTATCAAAGTTCCCTTATTTCCACATGAATACCCAGTAATTCCACCACAATTGGATGAAAAGATTATCCTTATTGAATTAATTAATTTCAACTAATTTCACGCCTTTGTGATAAACTGAGTGGTCACACACATGGGGTCTATTCCTAATCAGTTCTGTTTCTTTTTCTGTATGTATCCATCCTGTGCCAAAACCACACTTTTGTTTAGCTTTATACTTAAGTCTTGAAATCAGTTGAAAATAAAGTTTTTCCAACTTTCTCCTGTGAAAAAAAACTATTTTGGCTGTTCTGTGTCCTTTGCATATATANTTGTTTAGCTTTATACTTAAGTCTTGAAATCAGTTGAAAATAAAGTTTTTCCAACTTTCTCCTGTGAAAAAAAACTATTTTGGCTGTTCTGTGTCCTTTATATATATATATATATATATATATATATATATATACAAATTTTTTAACCAGCTTGTCAAATTTTGCAAAAAGGCTTGTTAGGATATTGATTGGGATGACGAACCTGTAGATCAATTTAGGGACAATTCACATCTTAAAAATTTTAAACCTCTAAACCATTACAATGGTATATTAATTTCCATTTATTTTTGGTCATCTTTAATCTCTCTCATAAGTGTTTGGAGGTTCTTAGCATAAAGAACTTACATTTATTTTGTTAAACTTATCCCGAATATTTTATGTTTTTGATATTATTGTGAATGGGAGTTGTTGTTGTTTCTTAAGATAGAGTCTCACTCTGTTGCCCAGGCTCGAGTGCAGTGGCATGATCTCAGTTTACTTGGTTCAAGCAATTCTCCTGCCTCAGCCTCCCCAGTAGCTGGTATCACAAAACCCCCCCACCACACCTGGATACTTTTTGTGTTTTTAGTAGAGATGGGGTTTCACCATGTTGGCCATGCTAGCCTCGAACTCCTGACCTCATGATCTGCTCATCTCAGCCTCCCAAAATGCTGAGGTCACAGGCATGAACCACCACACCCAGCCTGAATGGGACTGTTTTTAAAATTTTATATTTCAGCTGTTCATTGTTGGCATTGATCTCGTATTCTGAGACCTTGTTAGGGTCAGGTGGTCATTCAAGTACCTGCCACCATGCTTAGCTAATTTTTGTATTTTTAGTAGAGACAGGGTTTCATATGTTCATCAGGCTGGTCTCGAACTCCTAACCTAAGGTGATTAACCCACTTGGCTTCCCAAAATGCTGCAATTACAGGCAAGAGTCACTTTGCCCAGCCATCACCTTTAAATTTAGAGAAAATTTTTCTGATTAGGAAATTCTTGGTATTTAAAAAAAGATTTTTTCAAACTTTTATTTCCGAGGCACATGTGCAGGATTATTATATAGGTCAGTTGAGTCTTTCAGGGGTTTACTGTACAGATTGTTTCATCACCAAGGTAATGAGCACAGTATCTGACAGGTAGTCTTATTATCCTCGCCCTCCTCCCACACTCCACCCTCAAGTAGGCCCTGGTGTCTGTTGCTCTCTTCTTTCTGTCCATGTGTACTCAACATTTAGCAGTCACGTATAAGTGAGAACATGCAGTATTTGATTTTCGGGTCTCTATTAGATTGCTTAGGATAACGGCCTCCAGCTCTATTCATATTGCTGCAAATTACCTGATCTCATTTTGTGTATGGCTGCATGGTATTTCATGGTGTATATGTACCACATTTTTAAATCCAGTCTACCATTGCTGGTACTTAGGTTGATTCCATGTCTTTACTATTGCGAATAGTACTGTGATGAACATATGTATGCACAGGACTTTATGGTAGAAAGGTTCATATTCCTTTGGGATTATACACACTGGATTGCTGAGTAAAATGCTAGTTCTGCTCTAAATTCTCTGAGTGATTGCCAAAACGCTTTTCACAGTTGCAGGATTCCCTTTCCAATAAATGTTGCTGGGAAAACTGGCTATCCAA
>NW_016108499.1:10518-13616 GCF_001604975.1 Cebus imitator
TTTCTTTCTTCTTTCTCTTTCTTTCTTTCTTTCTTTCTTTCTTTCTTTCTTTCTTTCTTTCTTTCTTTCTTTCTTCTTTCTTTCTCTCTTTCATGTTCTCTTCTTTCATTTCTTCTTTCTTTTGACTTCTTTCTTTTGGGCTTTCTCTTTTTCTTTAATTTCCTTCCTTCCCTCCATCCTTTTCTTCTTTTTTATTTTCCTCCTTCCTTTCTCTTTCATCTTTTTCTTTCTTTCTCTCTCTCTCTACCTCTGTCTCTCTCTCTGTCTTACACACACCTTTCACCATGTGCAGTTTCAAGACAAGTGAATAAATATCTTTAAAGGGAAAATGGAGAAGAATGGTGCCTCCACTTTTCCAAGGTTTCTTTTTCCTTCTATGCCTGTGATACTCTGAAGATCTCTAAGGTGTTACTTCCTTTTGGCATGGTGGTTTAATGCTACTTGGAAATTAGCTAACATTTAAGCGGAAAGCCAACAGAGAAAGTCAGCGTCATTCACTGAAATGCCTTTCCCTTCTCTGGTTTTCTGAGCCTATTCTTGAAGTCATAACTTTGATTCCAGTTTTTTGGCTGGATAATGCATTTTTTTTGAGAAAATTTTTTTCAGACAAACAAAACAGGCATTTACATTCTGACCTATTGCATTAGGAAAATAGCTTTCTCCTACTTTTATACAGAATATCCTAACTGAAAATATAATCCCTGGCTGAATGAGATGATATTATCCTCTAATAGTCTTGATTTCTTTTGTGTGTGTGTGATCTAGTGTTTTTGAAGCCAACCTTGATTTTTTTTCCCTTTGTTAATATGGTTGGGTTTCTGTCTGATCTGAATGTTAGAAATTTGAAAGATTGTCAGCATATGTGTGCATATAATCTGTTTACTAATGATCCTGTAACAGAATAAAACCTTACTTGATTTCTTAAGGCAGTGACTGTGTTATTCTTTTTGTGAGCCTATATCACATAGTTGCGGCTTTGAAACAAAGTAAATGCAGAACATTTTTTACATTAAAAAAGAAGCAAATCCTTTTTTTTTTATAGATGGGGTTTCACCACGTTGGTCAGGCTGTTCTTGAGCTCCTAACTTCAGATTATTAACCCACTTGGCTTCCCAAAATGCTGCCATTACAGGCAAGAGCCACTTTGCCCAGCCATCACCTTTAAATTAAGAGAAAATTTTTCTGATTAGGAAATTCTTGGTATTTTTCTTCACTACTTTTGTTAAACTTTTACTTTTGTTTCAGGGGTACCTGCGCAGGTTCATTATATAGGGAAGTTGAGTCTTGCAGGGGTGTACTGTACGGATCGTTTCACCACCCATTAATGAGCATAGTATCTGATAGCTGCTTTTTTGATCCTCACCCTCCTCCCACACTCCACCTTCAAGTAGGCCCTGGTGTCTGTTGCTCTCTTCTTTCTGTCCATGTGTACTCAGTGTTTAGCTCCCACTTATAAGAGAGAACATGCAGTATTTCATTTTCTGTCCCGCATTAGATTGCTCAGGATAACGGCCTCCAGCTCTATCCGTGTTGTTACGGAAGACATGATCTCATTCATTCTTTTCCAGTCTACCATTGCTGGTACTTAGGTTGATTCAATGTCTTTACTATTGTGAATAGTGCTGTGGTGGACATATGTATGCACAGGACTTTATGGTAGAAAGGTTCATATTCCTTTGGGAATATACCCACTGGTTTGCTCGGTAAAATGCTATTTCTGCTCTAAGTTCTTTGAGTAATCTCCAAACAGCTTTTCACAGTTGCAGGGTTCCCTTTTCAATAATGTTGCCGGGATAACTGGCTATCCAATGCAAAAGATTGAAACTGGATCCCTTCCTTTTACCGTGTTCAAAAATCAACTTAAGATGGATTGAAGTCTTAAACACAAACCCCAAAGTGTTCATGGGGCTATAAAAACCCTTGAAGCAAACCTAGAAGACACCATTGTGGACATAGGTCCTGCAAAGCTTTCATGACAAAGATGCCAAAAGCAATAACAAGAAAAACAAATATTGACAGATGGGACCTAATTAAAATCTAAAGAGCATCTGCACAGTGAAAGGAACTAACAAAGTCAACAAACAACCTACAAAATGGGAGAAAGTATTTGCAAACCATGCACCTTTCAAAGGGCTGATATCCAGGTTCTTTAAAGAACTTAGGTGAAGCCTTACAACAACTGTTATTCTAGAGCTACTTTATTCCTGCTGCCAGGAAGGTGCCATCTATCTGTGGGCTCTATTGTACCCTCCAGGTGTTCAGTGAGTTTTCTCACTGAGGATCCTCAGAACTTGCCTATGTTCCAGCTCTTTCTTATATCTAGAAATTGTTGGACTTACACCTCTCCACTAACTGCTCTCCTCCTAGCTGCATGGGAATTTAGTCTTTTTATGCACATCTTTGTTGTCAGCCAGGAAGTTAAAGAAATCTTTATGAAAAATTGCTACCTTTTTATCTGTAAGGCCTTTACCTCTCCAGTTCTCTGCCCCCCAAAATGTAGCTACCTAAGCCTCCATGAACTCTGATTCCTTAATTTACTGAGAACGCTGTGTTCTGTTTGGCTTCCTTTTCCTCTACAATGATACCGAAAATATCTACTGGTCGAAAGCTTGGCAGTCACAGGACACATGTAATATTTTCCCTTCTCACATGGATCACAGCCCTGTACTATCTATTATCCAATTACAGGAAACACTTAGTTTGTACATTTGTTTAGTTTCCAATTGTTAATAGTAGGAGGGAAACTGACTTATGTTGGTTGGTGCAAACATAATTCAGGTTTTTGCAATTCCTTATTTTATTTTTATTTTTTGAGGTGGAGTCTTGTTCTGTTGCCCGGCTGGAGTTATCAGCGCACGGCAACCTCCACCTCCTGGTTTCAAGCAAGTCTCCTGTCTCAGCCTGCCAAGTAGCTGGGCTTACAGGCACCCACCAACATGCCTGGCTCATTTTTGCATTTTTAGTTGAGACAGGTTCTCAGCATTTTGGCCAGGCTGGTCTGAAACTCCTGACCTCTCACATGATCCACCTGTGTTTTGCCCTCCCAAAGTGCTGAGATTACAGGCATGAGCCACTGCGCCCTAACTCCATTACTTTCA
>NW_016108499.1:14247-22545 GCF_001604975.1 Cebus imitator
TTACTGTTTATTCTCTATTCCCATCTTTTCTTCTCCTCACACATTAGCAGGATTTTTTTTACTAACCTATTTAACGTTCACTAATCTCTTCTGCTGTGTCCAATGTGCTTTAAGCATATATCTTGAATGCATTTTACATGTTTATTTTTGGTTGGTTCCAGAATCACTATTTTATTATTTGTTAAAAATAAACAAATATTGGCCGGGTGCTGTGCATCATACCCATAATCCCACATTTGGGAGGCCCAGGCAGGTGGATCATTTGAGGCCTGGAGTTCGAGACCAGCTTGGCCAACATGGTAAAGCCCCGTCTCCACTAAAAATACAAAAGAAATTGGCTTGTACGGTAGTGGGTACCTGTTATCCCAGCTACTCGGGAGGCTGAGGCAGGAGAATCACTTGAACCTGGGAGATGGAGGTTGCAGTGAGCCAATTTTGCGTCACTGCACTCCACCCTGGGTGACAGAGTGAAACTCCATCACAAAAATAAATAAAGTAAAATAAAATAAAATAAAACAGAAATAAACAAATTTTAGCTGAATAGAGATCAAAATAAAAATCGTAGATGGGACCATCAGAACAGAATGTATGTGTGTGAATTGGAAAAACAAGTTAAGAGCATTATATCTTCACCCTTCAGTTAGATGTTTTAATCAGAAATCAATCTTTTTCAAAAAATAAATTATTTAGAAATATGGATATAAATATGCAAAGAGGTACCTAACTAGTTGAAAGGTGTAATTGTGGGTCTGGGGGCCTTTGGTTGCAAAGGGTAACCAGAGGAGTCTCTGCAGTCTGGCTGGGACCTAGTCCCTGAGCTCCATGCAGCTGTATGGGTCTGGCGCCCAGGTAGTGGTGACCTCTGTCTTACCCAGTCTGGGTGTACCCCGGTGCCCAGTCTCCCCGCAGTAGCACAACGTGCAGTCAACTTCTGAAGACTTGGTCCAAGGGGTCTAGGCAGCAGCAGGTAGTTCTGGGCTGGCCTCAGGGCTAGGGTGAGAGGGTGACACTCCATTCCGACGGGGTAGGGACATCGATGGCATTGGCTAGTGTAGGAGCCTTGAGGCCCTTGCTCCTGGGCCACAACCCCACCATCGTTTCCCACTGCTCTTTTTCCCTGGAAGAGGTTTGTGTGTGGAAGGTGTCCTTCTTCCATTGGTGTCAAAGCCCTTAGCTCCTGGGTGAAGCAGTGCCTGTAGTTTCCTGGGTGCCAGGACTGGGGCCCCAGCCATTCTCAGGCCCTGAGCTAATTTTCTGCAAAAAAGAGATTTTCTCGGGCTCAGGGAATAGCAACCTGGCGCTGGCAGTGTGTGGCCAGGAAGTCTGTTTCATGGTGATAATAAGTACATTCTAAAGTGACCCACAGTAATTTCTGAGACAGAATTGAGATGACCTTCCCGGAAAGAATGTGTAGATTTCTGCTCTGCGTGTGTTCAGACACATGCAACATTTGTGCACATCCGAGAATTTATGAGCTACTGGATTTTCAGGTTCTGCTTCTTTAACAGCTGCCTTTTACTCAAAAACGGAAATTATTTTCCAATTTGGGCATCAGAGCTTTGGAAAAAGATTTAAAGCTATTTGGTGTGAAATTGGTTTAAGGCTAGAACTGGATGTGTTTTTCATAGACGTTCCATTCCAGCTCTCCGTTTTGGCTTCTTCGTGGTTTTATCTCATTTTTGTGGGGTGGGCAGAGGTTTTGGAAGAAGAAGAATGTGCAATTTTTTATCTGCTACCTGTGCATACTGATGTCCAGGTGTCCCCTCAGACTTGTCAGCCTTGGCGTCCTGTCACCACACCCAGTTTAGGATTCATTCCAGGGCTCCAGGAACTGCATAACTTTGCCAGTTTCTCAGGAAATGGGGGTGGGTCCCTGATGAAAGTCCCAAGGATGCTCTGAGCTCTGATTCCCCAGGGCCTGCCCTGGTGAAAGCCCAGTGCAGTGGCTCTGTTTCTTCAGTTCACTGCAGACATGTGGTTTTGTTATACTGGACCGAGCATAGAAAATTAGCACCAGGACAAAAGTATGCCAAATTACAGGGTCTTTATTGCCAGCGACCACAGAGGACTCACGTCTCTCCAACCTGTGGTTTCAAAAGGAGGGTGCCAAGACTTTTTATACCCGAAAAACCACGTTGGGAGTGGGGGTGAGGAGCGGGGATGGGGATGAAAAGGCTTCAGACATTCTGAGGGCTAGTGGATTCTGTAAATCACTTCCTGGGCGGAGACGAGGGCTCTGGATATTCCAAGGGCCAGGGGACTCTTGTCATTCCTTTTGTTACTTAAGTGGTTTACAGAAGTCAAGGTAAACATTTGTTTACACATTGTCTGGGTAGGGATGAAAGTCACAGATCTTAGTTACTAATTACAAGTCGCAGGGGCCAAGATGGCATTAGTTTGGGCTCTTAGTCTGGCAATTGCCGGTAAGCAAAGGCTAGCAATTCTGGCAGTTACTGATAAGAAAAGGTAAGCAGCTTTACATAGTGGCTAGTTTGCAGAGCAAACTAGCAGTTTTATTTACCGAAGTCAAAGCCAGCAGTTATTGTGAGGAGAACGGGGCTGCCGTTACAACTTATTTTAAAAAATAGCTTTGTCTTTTATAAAATGATGTTGTTCAGGTCTTAACTCTAGGCCAGCTACAGCACAATATCACAGTTTTCTCATGGCAATAGCTGAGCAGGGCTGTTTACTGGGAAGCTGTTGTATGACAGTGAAGCTGGTTATCGGGTGTATTCAAGCAGAGTAGTGAAAACAAAGCTCTTTGGAAATCCAATCCTCACAATATTTTATTGGAGGAGAGCTAAATACTCTTAGAATTGTTTACAAAGATGTCATCTTTCCCTGAAATCTGAAAGCAACTATTGCCAGTAACCAGGCCCTCAGCTAGGGTGCAGGATAAGGGCTTTTTAGAAAGAAAATACTTTAATTCAGCTGGTTCTGTGGAGAAACAGATGGACAAGACTTGTCCAACACACATGATGCCCTTTCCTCTGTAAGGTGAGGGGATCGATGACAGGTTTTTCCTGTTGAGTTTTACTTTTATAGCCCCAGTGGGTAGATTCTGTTCCCCCTTAAATATTGGGCAGGGCTGGGGTTCCATTTAGAAACTTCTTTTTCATAGAAAGTGGCCTCGGGAGGGCCACCAGCAGGGGAGGGGATCTGTGGCCGGCCCTTCCTGTTGTGGTGTGAGCAGTGGTGTCTTTTACCACGTTCTTGTACTGACAACGTATAATTCTTTAAATAACTATAGTTTTGAAATGTCATTATGAACTTATAAAAATCTGGCATTTTATTGACATGCAATGTATAGCAGTAAAATTTAACAAAAGATGCATTAATAAAATTAGTAAAAGATGAATGAAATGAAACCTTTTGATATGTATTTTAAAGAGAGTAGGTAAAGTTATGTTATTAATATTGGTGCTATTACACAAAATATAAGATTATGCAGCCATATGAACAGAAGAAAATAATATTGCAAAGCAGAAAACATTATAATTTTCATAATGCTGTGAAATTATATATAAAATTAATATTGGAATTCAATTTTAAAATTATTTAGGTACTAGCTGAGAAAAATGAATAATATCTGTAATGGTGGTGCATGAATTACTTTTAACTCAGGGATAAAAGCTACAAGACAAAAATATTTAAAAACATAGCTTAAAAATTTGTTATTAGATACATAATATAAAAATGTAAAGTGATATAAATCATGTACTGATGAGAGTAAAACTATTGAGAGTTTCTATACAGAGAAGCTGAATTATTATTATCTTAAGCTAGACTGTTAACTATGAGATGTTTTATGTCAGTCTCTTGGTAATGAAGAGAAAATCTGTAGTATATACTCAAAAGAAATAAGAATCAAATGGTCAGGCCCGGTGGCTCATGCCTGTAATCTAGGCATTTTGGGAGGCTGAAGTGGGGGGTAGGGATCACCTTAGGTCAGGAGTTTGAGACCAGCCTGACCAACCTGGTGAAACCCTATCTCTACTAAAAATACAAAATTAACCAGGCATGGTGATTCATGCTTGTAATTACAGCTACTCAAAGGTTGAGGCAGAAGAATAGCTTAAACACAGGAGGCAGAAATTGTGTTGAGTCAAGATTGTACCATTGCACTCCATCCTGGGCAACAAAAGTGAAAGTCTGTCTCAAAAAAAGAAAAAGAAAGAAAAAGAAAGCATATAGCAACTATAAAAAGTTATATGTATATATATATATATATATGTATATGTATATATATATGTTTATGTGTGTGTGTGTGTGTGTGTGTGTGTGTGTGTGTATTTTCTCAACAAAACCCAAGAGAAGACAGCATGAAAAGTAAAAGGAAGACATTATTAAATTAGTTTGATGCAAAAGTAATTGCGGTTTTTACCATAAAAAGTAATGCCAAAAATACTACAGTGTAATACTAAATGGTCAGACAACAATTCACAAAATGGCAGTAGCAAGTTTTTACCTAACAACAATTTAAAAAACATCAAATAATTTAATTATCTAATAAAAACACATTGCTATGGTTTGAAAGTCCCCTTCAAAATTAATGTTGAAATTTAACTGACATTGTTACAAAATTATAAACCTAGACCTTTAAGAAGATTATGAGGGATCTAATCTCATGAATAAATTAATGTCATTATTTTCACAGTTGGTTGGTTAGCAGGAAAGTAGGTCTATTGTAAAAAGTAAGCTCTGTGAGACCAGGCATGGTGTCTCATGCCTGTAATTCCAGCACTTTGGGAAGCCCAGGTGGGTGGATCACGAGGTCAGGAGATCTAGACAAGCCTGACTAACATGGTGAAAACACGTTTCTGCTAAAAATACAGCCTGGTGTGAGGGTGTACCTGTAGTCCCAGCTACTCCAAAGGGTGAGGCAGGAGAATCACTTGACTCCAGGAGGCAGAGGTTGCAGTGAGCTGAGATTGTGCCATTGCACTCCAGCCTGGGTGACAGATCCAGACACAGTCTCAAAAAATAAAAACAAAACAAAACAAAAAACCCCTCTTGTGTGTGCCTTTTGCCATCTTCATGCCTTTGGTCATCTTATGATGTGGATATATGATTCTGATCAGATGTCAATGACATGCTCTTGAACTTCCATAATCTAAAATTGTGAGCTAAGTAAACTTTCATTCGTTATAAAATACCAATTCTGGGATATTCTGTTATTAAAGTACAAAATGAAATAAAAGATTCACAAAATGTCTAAATGGATTTTTTAAATTAACAGTATGCTAACAGCCAGGCGTGGTGGCTCATGCCTGTAATCCAAGCACTTTGGAGGCCAAGGTGGGCGGAGCACCTGAGGTCGGGAGTTGAAGACAAGCCTGACCAACATGGTGAAACCCCGTATTTATAATAAATAAATAAATAAATAAATAAATAAACAGTATGCTTCACACAAGTTACCTATTTTAGATTTAATGGCACACATAGGTTAATGATTAAAAATTTGAAAAACTCATACCAATAGTAATTGAAAGAGTGTAAGAGTGGCCATATTTATATCAGACAAAATAGGCTTCTAGAAAAAAATCTGTCCCAAGAGACACATAAAATCTCTCTGTAATAATAAGACGTTAATTTGTCAAAGTACATAACAATTAAAAAATATACGCACCCAACATTGAGGCACACAAATATATCAACGTATATAAACAGAACTTTATTCAAAATACAGACAGGTCGGGTGCGATGCCTCACGCCTGTAATCCCAGCACTTTGGGAGGCTGAGGCAGGTGGATCACCTGAGGTCAGGAGTTCGAGACCAGCCTGGCCAACATGGTGAAATCCTGCCTCTTAAAAAAAAATAAAAAAAATACAATAATAGAGGACTTTGTTATTCTACTTAAAACAACAGATTATTCAGGCAGAAAGCTAGAAAGAAAACACAGTATTTGCATAGCGCTATAGAACAATTACACCTATCAGGCATATAGAGAATATTTTATTTAACAAGATGAGAATACACATTATTATCAAGCACAAATGCAACATTATTCATGATAGATCATATGTTGGGAAAAAACAAAGTCTTTTCACATGTATAAAGATTAAAATTATATCAACTTTCTTTGTTTTTGTTTTGAGATGGAGTCTTGCTCTGTCACGCAGGCTGGAGTGCAATGGCGAGATCTCAGCTCACTTCAACCTCTGCCTCCCAGGTTTAAGTGATTCTCCTGCCTCAGCCTCCCAAGTAGCTGAGATTACAGGCATGCACTACCACGCCCACTTAATTTTGTATTTTTAATAAACATGGGTTTCACCATGTTGGTGAGGCTAGTCTAAAACTCTCCTCCTTAGGTAGTTCACTCTCCGGAAGTGCTGGGATTACAGGCATGAGCCACCCCAACCCACTGTTTCAACTTTTTAAATTACAATTCAATAAAAGTAGAAATCAATAGCCAAAGAAAAATTTGAAACTCACAAATATGTGGACAATAAACTACATGTTCCTGGACATCCAATGGGTCAAAGAGAAAAAGGAAAAGGAAATCAGAAAGTATATTGAGAAAAAAGAATAGAAAACATACAATAATTCCTGGGATACAAAGAAAAAAAAAGACCCACAAAACAGTTGTAAAACAGAAGTTTATTGTGCAATATTTGTCTATTAAGAAGAAGGACAAGGTGTTAAATAAATAATACACAAAATACTTAGAGAAGAACGACTAAATAATCCCAATGTTAGCATAAGAAAGAAAATAATAGGCTGGGTGCAGGGGCTTACACCTGTAATCCCAGCACTTTGGGAGGCCAAGATGGGCAGATCACCTGAGGTCAGGAGTTTGAGACCAGCCTGGCTAACATGGTGAAACTCTGTCTCTACTAAAAATACAAAAAGTAGCCAGGTGTGGTGGCAGGTGCCTGTAATTTTAGCTACTCTAGAGACTGAGGCAGAGGCATTGCTTGAACCTGGGAGGCAAATGTTGTGGTGAGCTGAGATTGCATCACTGCACCCCAGCCTGGGTTATAAAAGCCAAACTCCATCTTAAAAAACGGGGGGGGGGGCAGGGAGAGAGAGAGACAGAGACAGAGAGAGACAGAGAGTGAGAAATAAAAGGAAAAAACAAAAAACCCCCCCAAATTAGAAATAGATTTCATAGATATTTAAAAACAAAATGCAAAGGAAGAATTTACATATAATTAAAAGTTTTAAGAAAAAGAAGAGTAAGTTTCCTTTTTTATTTTTAATTTAATTAAGTGTCTTATTTTTATTTTGCATTTATCCTTACAATAAGCAGGTCCAAATAATTTATTCTGACTCAAAGACATTTGATTTCCAGTAGGGTTTGTATTTAGGCGCCAGAGATGTGGCCTTGGGATTGTGAAAGAGAGCTTGTGGAAAGGAAACAGGCAGAATAAGAGAACGTGCTATAAAAACCCTACAGGGCCACGCGGGGTGGCTCACTCCTATAATCCCAACACTTGATGGAGGCTGAGGTGAGTGGATCACCTGAGGTCGAGTTTGAGACCAGCCTGGCCAACATGGTGAAACTCTGTCTCTACTAAAAATACAAAAATTAGCTAGGAGTGGTGGCACACACCTGTAATCTCAGCTACTTGGGAGGCTGAGGCAAGAAAATCTTTTGTACCAAGAAGGCAGAGGTTGCAGTGAGCAGAGATCCCACCACTGCACTCCAGCCTGGGCGAGAAGATTGAAACTCTGTCTCAAAAAAGAAAAAAAAAGAAAAATATCTATAGATAGGGAACAATTAAGTTGGTGAACAGAGTGGTTAGTGCTGTGGACACTGGTCCAGGCAGGGTAGCTCTGAGTTACAAATGCGTGCATACAGGCAATTGGGAGGGACAGATGACCCAGAAGCCTGGGCTGGTGGAGAAATCAGGTCACTGATGCAGATTCAAGACCTGTGCATAAAAGTAAGCCATGAATCCTCTGGGCACTTTCGTAGCCTATTGGCAGAAGACTGTAGAAGCACAAGTTTTCTCAGCACAGTTTCTGAGGGTGAAGGTTGTCATGGGAGGGGTGTAGCTACATCGTTGCCCAGTGTGCATGTGTGTGACTGTGCAGCAATCTCTTTATAGCAGCAAGGTGGGGACTGGAGTTTGCCCTGACGACTCCTTTCCTTTGAGTTCTCAGCTCCCTCTGAACCCGGATGAGACCTGGAATCACAGGACAATTCACAGTGCAATAACATGTGTGCAGAAGAATAGAGTCTCCATTCCCCAAAAGACCCACAGTCTCCCTCTAGCCAAAGCTGCTGTGATGTCTTTGTTCTCATACCAAATACATAGTGTTTGCTGAACACCTGCTGTGATGTCTTTGTT
>NW_016108499.1:24341-26930 GCF_001604975.1 Cebus imitator
CTCAGAGTTGGTTTTAGAGCAAGACATATGTTATCAAGTTAGTTCCTTAATTACTTACTATGTCAATCAGATTGAGCTAATAATACAGAATGGTAATTGTTTTTAAACATGTAAGTTTTGCTTTGTATATTTTGAGCATACATTATCGGGTGTTTCCAACTATTGAAATGGTTTATCTTCCGAATAAAACATTTTATCCGGAATCAGGAATCCACCGATTTACTTTCTGTCAAAATAGATTTGCTTTTTTCTGTTCTAGAATTTCATAAGAATGAAATAATGGATACTTATTATGAATAATTTTTTCCTGGAGATTGGCATTTATACAATTTTACTTCTTCTTGTTAGTTTTACATTGTTTAATTATTCTTTAAGTGATATGCCTAGGGACCACAATGTATATCCTTTACCCACTAGTACATATCCTAAGTTAGTACATTTATTACTTTAATACAACTTGTATCTAAAGTTGAAAGGACCTTAGAACATTTTTTTTTTGGGACGGAGTTTCGCTCTTGTTACCCAGGCTGGAGTGCAATGGCGCGATCTTGGCTCACCGCAACTTCCTTCTCCTGGGTTCAGGCAATTCTCCTGTCTCAGCCTCCTGAGTAGCTGAGATTACAGGCACGCACCACCATGCCCAGCTAATTTTTTGTATTTTTAGTAGAGACGGGGTTTCACCGTGTTGACCAGGATGGTCTCGAACTCTTGACCTTGTGATCCACCCGCCTCGGCCTCCCAAAGTGCTGGGATTACAGGCTTGAGCCACCGAGAACATTTTACACCATTTACCTCATTCCTACATTTTGTGCTATTGTTTCCATGTATTGTATTTCTTAGTAGGTTTAAGGACTTACCAAATATTATTAACATTTATTATTATTAGATTAAAATACAATATTTACTCATATTAATCATACTTTTGGTATTTTCAATGTTCCTTCCTATTCCATTTCTGTTCCTCCATTTGAAACCATATTTTTTCTGTCTGAATAGTTCACTACAACAATCCTTTTCTTTTACAAAATTTCAATCCCAACTTTTATTATTTTTAATGAACACATCATTGTGCATATTTATGGGAAACAGTGTGACTCTTTAATACATACATAAAATTCGTAATGATCAAATCAGGACAACTAGCAAATCAATCACCTCGAACAGTTGTCATACTTTTTTACAACCATAAGGTTTTTAAGATTTCACTTTCTTTATTTTCAAATCAACTTTATTGAGAATAATTTACATATAATAAAATGCGCCCATTTTAAATGTACACTTTGAGGAGTTTTAACAAAATGTATAAACCTTTGTAACCATCACGATAATTAAGAAATAAACATTTCCTTCAACCTGTTATTCCCTTGTACTCTGTTGGAGTAAACCACTCCTCCCCAGGAATCCACCGATTTACTTTCTGTCAAAATAGGTTTTCTTTTTTCTGTTCTAGAATTTCATAAGAATGAAATAATGGATACTTATTATGAATAATTTTTTCCTGCCTATGACTTGTCTTTTCATTATTTCAAAAATAAATTTTTTCAAGAACATAGGTTTTAAAATTGGATGAAATGAAAATGATCACAGTTTTCCTTTATAATTTGTGCTTTCCTTTTGTTTTGTTTTTGTTTTTATGTGTGTTTGTGACAGATCTCACTCTGTTGCCCAGGCTGGATTGCAGTGACACAATCCTGGCTCACTGCAACCTGTGCCTCCTGGGTTCAAGTGATTCTCGGGCCTCAGCCTCCAGGCCAATTTGTACATTTTGTATCCTCATTAAGTAATTTTTGCCTGTGCATGGTGGCTCATGCCTGTGATTCCAGCTCTTTGGAAGGCTGAGTGGGATGGATCCCTTGAACTCAGAAGTTTAAGACTAGTATGGGCAAATGAAGAGACTCTGTCTCTTTAATAAAAAACACAAAAATTAGCTGAGCATGGTGGTGCAAGACTGTTGTCCCAGCCATTTCAGGGGGTGAGGTGGGAGGATGGCTTGAGCCCGAGAGGTGGAGGATCTAGTGAGCTGTGACTGTGCCACTGCACTCCAGCTTTGGTGACAGAGAAAGACCCTATCTCAAGGGAAATTAAAACAAACAAACAAACAAACAAAAAAAAAAAACAAAAGAAATTTTTGCTTACTCAAGTCCTCACAAATTCTCTCCTGGGTTTTCTTTAAAAGTTTTGTGGCTTTAACTTTTGCATTTAGATCTACAATCTGTTCCCAGTTAATCTTTGTTTACAGAATAAACAAAGTATCAAAGTTCATTTATTTTCACATCAATATCCTGTTAGTCCAGCACAATTGGATGAAAAGACTATCCTATTTGAAGTAATTAATTTGGCACCTTTGTGAAAAACCGATTGGTCACATACATGTGGGTCTATTCCTAATCAATTCTGTTTTTTTGCTCCGTATATCCCGTGCTAAAACGACACTCTCTTAATCAGCTTTATAGTTTTTTTTTTTATTTTTATTTATTTTTTTTGAGACGGAGTTTCGCTCTTGTTACCCAGGCTGGAGTGCAATGGCGCGATCTCGGCTCACCGCAACCTCCGCCTCCTGGGTTCAGGCAATTCTCCTGCCTCAGCCTC
>NW_016108499.1:29630-32989 GCF_001604975.1 Cebus imitator
GATAGCTAGTTTTATGATCCTCACCCTCCTCCCACACTCCACCGTCAAGTAGGCCCTGGTGTCTGTTGCTCTCTTCTTTCTGTCCATGTGTACTCAGTGTTTAGCTCCCACTTATAAGTGAGAACATGCAGTATTTGATTTTCTGTTCTGCATTAGATTGCTTAGGATAATGGCCTCCAGCTCTATCCATGTTGCTGCAGAAGACATGATGTCATTCTTTTTTATGTCTGCATAGTATTTCATGGTGTATATGTACCACATTTTATTTATCCAGTCTACCATTGCTGGTACTTAGGTTGATTCCATGTCTTTTTTATTGTGAATAGTGCTGTGATGAACATATGTATTCATAGGGCTTTATGATTCATATTCCTTTGGGCATATACCCAATAGATTGCTGGGTAACATACTAGTTCTGCTATATGTACTTTGAGTAATCTCCAGACTGCTTTTCACAGTGGAAGGATTCCCTTTTCATTAACTGTTGCTGGGATAACTGGCTAGCAAATGCAGAGGATTGAAACTGGACCCCTTCCTTTTACTGTATGCAAAAATCATCTCAAGATGGATTGAAGGCTTAACCTTAAAACCTAATGGGTTTGTGGGGCCATAAAGACCCTTGAAGAAAACCTGGAAGATACCATTGTGGATATAGGTCCTCAAAGATTTCATGACAAAGATGCCAAAAGCAATGGTAACAAAAAAAAACATTGACAAATGGGACCTAATTAAACTAAAGAACATTTGGAAAGTGAAAGAATCTAACAAAGTAACAAACAACCTACAAAATGGGAGAAAATATTTGCAAACCATGCACCCATCAAAGGGCTAATACACAGAATCTATAAAAAACTTATATTAACAAGCAGGAAGCACTCACATAACAAAGTGAGCAAAGGACACAAACAGTTTTCAAAAGAAGGCATATACATGGCCAATAAGCATATGAAAATACGCTCAACATCACTGCACATTAGAGACCTAACCACAATGACAATTCTCGGTATTTCTTTTGTTTTCAATTTCAGCACGTTATAAATATTGTTCCAGTGCCTTTTGGTTTGTATTGTTTGTTAAAAGAAGTTAGTATTGTCATCCCTTTGTTCTCCTAATATAACTTGTTTTACTGGATACTTTAAGATTTTTCTCTTCATCATCCTTTTTCAGTAATTACTGAAATCTAATTGGATTCTAAGGTAGCTTGCTTGGTGTGTATTTTCTGTATTTATATTTCTTGGAGCAAGTTCTGTCATGTGGAGCTGTATATTTAGGCTTTTATCAAATTGAGAAGTAGTAGCCACTATTTTATTCAAACACTTTTTTTTGTTTAAACTTCCCACCACACACACACACACACACACTCTCACACACCCCACATGCACAGAGTCTCTCTTTTTCTTTTGCTTTAGGTTTTAAAATTAAATATATGTTAGGTAACTTGATATTGCTCCACCTGTCATCAAGGTTTTAAAGTTTTTTTAGCCTGTGTTCTTTCTCTGCTTCAGTTTNCCCACACACCCCACATGCACAGAGTCTCTCTTTTTCTTTTGCTTTAGGTTTTAAAATTGAATATATATTAGGCGACTTGATATTGTCCCACCTGTCATCAAGGTTTTAACGTTTTTTTAGCCTGTGTTCTTCCTCTGCTTCAGTTTCTATTATGCTTTCAGGCTCACTTATTTTTCTACATAACCTAATGTTATGCTAAGCCCTCAATAGCTTTTTCACATTAAATATACATTTTTCACACTACAATTTTATTTACTTCTTAAAATAGTTTCCATGCGTTCTTTTATTGTTCACAGTTTGCTTTAAATCCTTGAGCATATTTCTAACAGCTGCTCGAAAACCCCTTTCTGTAGATTTCATTATCATTGTTATTTTTACTTCTGTTTCCATAGACACTGCTGGTGTTATGTTGTTGAGTTTCTGAATTTTGATTTTGTCCTTTGCAGAGTTTTGCAATTTCTTTGTTAGGAATTTGATAAGTAACTTGGGAATCAGCTTGATCCAGTTGATATTTGCTTTTAAACTTTGTTAGGTGAAGCCTCACAATAGCTGTTATTCTAGAGCTAGTTTTATTTCTGCTTCCAGGAAGGTGAGCCCATCCACCTATGGGCTCTCTTGTACCCCCCGAGTGTTCAATGAGTTTTCTCACTCAGGATCATCAGAGCTTGCCTATGTTCCAGTTCTTTCTTACATCTAGAAATTGATCAATTTATACCTCTCCACTAACTGCTCTCCTCCCTAGCTGCATGAGATTTGTCTTTTTATGCACAGATTAATTGTCAGCTAGGAACTTAAAGAAATCTTTAGGAAAAATTACTACCTTTTTATCTGTGTAGCCTTCTACTCTCCAGTTCTCTGTCCCCCAAAATCTAGCTACCTAAGCCTCCACGAACTCTGATCCCTCAATTTACTGAGAATGCTGTGTTCTGTTTGGCTTCCTTTTCCTCTACAGTAATACTGAGAATATCTCCAGGTAGAAAGCTTGGCAGTCACAGGACACATGCAATTTGTTCACTTCTCACATGGATCACAGCCCTGTACTATCTGTTGTCCAATTACAGAAAACACTTAATTTGTACATTTGTTTAGTTTCCAATTGTTAATAGTGGGAGGGAAACTAACTTATTATGTTGGTTGGTGCAAACATAATTGAGGTTTTTGCAATTACCTTTTTTTTTTTGTGGTGGAGTCTTGTTCTGTTGCCCGGCAGGAGTGATCTCAGCTCACAGCAACCTCTGCCTCCTGGGTTCAAGCAATTATTCTGCCTCAGCCTCCCAAGTTTCTGGGATTACAGGCACTGGCCACCATGCCTGCATAATTTTCACATTTTTAATAGAGGCAGGGTCTAACCATGTTGGTCAGGCTGGTCTCCAACTCCTGACCTCTCAAGTGATCCACCTGTTTTGGCCTCCTAAAGTGCTTAGATTACAGGCATGAGCCACCGTGCCCTGCTGCCATTACTTTCAATGGCAAAAATTTCAATTACTTTTGCACGAACCTAGTAACATAGAAGTAAAAATTGCTCAATTTTCTATTTAGTGGGCATGTTCACCATGTTCAGAATTTAGTGAATAGCGATTTTCTTTTACTGAACCAAAGATGATACCAATGATTGTAAGTTGTACTAACTTTAAAAAAATTTTTGTTGGCCAGGCGCGGTGGCTCAAGCCTGTAATCCCAACACTTTGGGAGGCAGAGGCGGGTGGATCATGAGGTCAAGAGATCGAGACCATCCCGGTCAACATGGTGAAACCCCGTCTCTACTAAAAATACAAAAAATTAGCTGGGCATGGTGGTGCGTGCCTGTAATCCCAGCTACTCAGGAGGCTGAGGCAGGAGAATTGCCTGAA
>NW_016108499.1:33549-35729 GCF_001604975.1 Cebus imitator
AGCAGGATGTTTTTACTGACCTATTTAAAGTTCACTAATCTCTTCTGCTGTGTCCAATTTGCTTTCAGCATATCTCCTGAGTGAATTTTATTTATCTATTTTTTGGTTGGTTCCAGAATTACTATTTTATTCTCTGTTAAAAATAAACAAATTTTGGCTGGGCACCGTGGCTCGCAACTGAAATCCCACACTTTAGGAGCCTGAGGCAGATGGATCACTTCAGACCAGGGGTTCGATACCATCCTGGCCAGCATGATAAAACCCTGCCTTTACCAAAAACACAGAAAAATTGGCTGGGTGTGTTGGTGAGTGCCTGTAATCCCAGCTACTCAGGAGGCTGAGGCAGGAGAATCACTTGAACCTTAGAGGTGGAGGTTGCAGTGAGCCAAGATTGTGCCACTGCACTCCAGCCTTGGTGACAGAACAAAACTTCATCTTGCGAACAAATAACATAAAATAAAATAAAAAATAAACAAATTTTAGCTTAAGAGGGATGAAACTAAAAATAATATATGGGACAATCAGGACAGAATGTATGTGTGTGGATTTGAGAAACAAGTAATGTAGCAGGAGCAGCCGTGGGAAAGAATCTCTCAGACATTGAATAGAGGTGGAAGGAAATTATTTCAGCTGAGAGCAAGGTGGCATAGGTGCCTAACAGCGAAACTCCTCTAACAAAGGAAGGTTCTGCCTTTATATAGGCTTAACTTTAGATGTTATTCGTGGAAGAATGTTAGGTTCATAGTTTTAGGACTCACATGTGAAAAGGTTTGGGTTTACAGTTTTAGGACTCACTTGAGAAAAGGCATCTGTTTACAGTTTCAGGAATCACATATGAAAGGGTTCCGGTTTATAGTTTTAGGACTCACATGTGAAAAGGTTTCTGATTTGATCTTGTTTTAAGTAAAAATAGTGCCTTCTGGAGAGTTTCCCCAAGGCCTAGCCTGTTGTTTTCAGGAAGAAGATTCAGAAGGCGCCAGCTGGCCTGCTCTCTCTTTTATTGAGAGGCACAATGGATGACAGAGGAGGAGGGAATCCTAAATGCCTGGGTCTCCCTCCTCATCTCCCCCTTTGAGACTCTCACCATTTTATAATATGAGTGAGAGGTTTCACTTTCATTCTCACTTTTCAGATTTTCTGTAGAAAGTGACTGATAATGTTTCATATAATATACTTGTGATGTCATTTTTGGCTAACTACATCAGTGATGAATCCCCTAATTATCTGAAGGAACAGAGGTAGTAGACAAGGGAGCAACAAACAAACACCTATGATTATTATAACACTTATTATGAGGGTTTTGAATCCTCCGAAGGATGAGAACTAACCTCTAAATTAAGAATCAGGGTTAAATCCGTGCTACATCTGTACAGGTACGCATGCCTGTTTGGTCATGTCTTGCACAATACCTTCCACTGCCTGTCCCTGGTCATCTATGTGCAGACAGCAGTTGGTTAGATTGAATTTTCCACAGACTCCTTCTTCAGCTGCTAGCAAATAATTTTGGGCCAGCCGGTTCTGGTAAATTACATTTTTCATTTGAGTTTTGTTGTTGTTGGTATTGGGCTAAAAGGGACAGAGCTTTTCTCGTTTCATTAGTGAGTATTTCCAAGACAGCCTGCAACCAGATGATCCAGTTGAGCATGTAAATAGATGTCTGGTAACCCCACGAGCCATTCTCTGCCCTTGTGGCCGGCTCATAATACTACTTATTATCTGTCTGTTCTCCTATATTTACGTTTCTTTTTCTATCTAGCGGAGTAGACGGAATACATTAACAGCCCACCAGTCTTAACAGATAGTAGGAAGAAAGAGGGCTTAATGATGCCTATGACACAGCTCCCTGTCCATCTCATAGATTACACACCTTGTATTGAGTACCATTATATAAACAGGTTCCCTTCTGTGTCCCTGTACATTTATAAGAAGTGTAGGACAAAAGAATGGCAGTAACTTTTATGCCCTACCTGGTGTACATAATGAGGGCATTCTTTAAAATTAATTAATGTTCCCAATGTACAAGTCCAAATATTAAAAAGAACAAGCCCCACAATGAATTTCCTCATG
Source organism: Cebus imitator (assembly GCF_001604975.1). Lineage (NCBI taxonomy): Eukaryota > Metazoa > Chordata > Mammalia > Primates > Cebidae > Cebus > Cebus imitator. Next base: position 35,617 of record NW_016108499.1, read on the forward strand.
ATTGGGCCATGCGTGGACCAGCCAGCTTCCAGGATGTTGCTGAAGCATGTCTTATTGTCCTTTTTAAGGTGATTCTGCAGTACGTGCCTTGGTCCAAGTCTCAGGTGTTGCTG
>NW_016108499.1:38398-39908 GCF_001604975.1 Cebus imitator
GGAGAAGGATGGGCATGTCGGAGCTCCCGGCGACCAGCCTCACTATATATATCTATTGTTTCCATCTTATTGTTTTTCTAAATAGAGACAGAGTTTCTTCCAGCATCTTGGCCAGGGTAGTCTCAATGTCCTGACCTCAGGTGATATACTGGGCTCAAGTTCCCAATGGGCAGGTGATTAAAAGCATGAGCCACCAAGCGAGGCTATATATTTATTGATTTATTTATCTATTAATCGATTTATTTAGAGGCAGACTCGCATTTGTTTATTTATTTACTGACGTACTTATTGTAAGGGTTATTGCTGAGTTTAAAATGAGGAAACTGAAGCCAGTTTATTCAGCTCCCGGGAGAGGTTGTATGGTCCCGGAAAGGGACCAGAGAAGTCGCACTGACTTCCTGGGGCATGAGGTTTTTAGGGCTATGAGTAAGGAGCAACAGCTGGGTGCTCTGGTTGGCTCCAGGGGAGCAGGATTGGGACAGGGTGGGCCGCTATTGGTTGGTGGCTTAACGGGCGGGTTTTTCTAATACAAGAGCCGGCCAGGGTTGCATCAGCTGAGGCCTTCCAGGTGAACCATGTGCAGAGCCAGATGCCTAGTGCAGAGCCCAGTGCCAAGTGCAGAGGTGGGTGCCAGGTGCAGAAAGTGCAGAATGGGTGGGTGTGCCCAGTCTCCCAGCCTTACATTCCAACCCTTTTGATGATATAGGACGTCACTTCTTTCTGGCTACTTCCTGCTGAATAGGGGCAGAGTGAGCAAGAAGGGTCAGTTGGCTGGTGCCTCAGTTGGGAGTCGGACATAGGGGTGAAGTAGCATCTGGTTTACAGCCACCCTGGATATTTCTCTCATGTGGGCCTGCAAAAACCTGAGGAAAAAAGGGGCCAGCATTAACAGAAGACAAACTAGGATAATGAGAGTGATAATAGGGGTTAGCCAGGTAAGCATGGGGGATTGCCACCAGTTGAGAGGCAAGACTGATGCATTTTGCTTCTTGCGGAGGCCTTCTTGGATGCAATAGAGAGTGTTGACTTTTTTCTCTACTAGGCCTGTTTTAGTAATATAATAGCAGTACTGTTCCTGAAGAAACAGACAGATATCTTCATTTTCTGCTGTTAGCAGGTGAAGGGCCAGTGAGTTGTGTAGAGTCACCTGGGACAGCCACGTAATTTTTTCCTGGAGGAAGGCCAGCGAGGCGGCCGATGGTTCAATAGCCACGTGAAGCTTGTCCTCTAGTTGAGTGGCTGAGGTGATGCTGTAGCCTAGGGCACCGCTACCCAGTCCAGCCGCCACCAGAGAGGAGGCTAGAGAGAGACGAATGACCATTGGGAGGAAAACTGCTCATCTGTCTCAGTGATTAGGGGACGGTGGAAGGAGGGATACAAGTTCGGCCTGTCCATATACCTCTAACTGTGGGACTACGGTGACAGGCACACAAGGGAAAGGGAAGGAGGCATTAATAACTTTAGTTAAGGTTCCATTACACCGGAAGTATCCCCCTGGTGGCGCATAGAG
>NW_016108499.1:41680-52082 GCF_001604975.1 Cebus imitator
GTTCTATTATTTATTTATTTATAGTAATCTTTTGATTTTTGGAAATAGAGTCAGGGTTTCTTTCAGCATCATGGCCACGCTGGTCTCGATGTCCTGACCTGAGGTGATATAGGCAGCTCAGGCTCCCAATGAGTGGGGGATTAAAATCATGCACCATCCAGCGGGGTTTTTTATATATTGATTTATTTATCTATCAATCGATTTATTTAGAGGCAGATGCACATTTATTCATTTAACTCATAACTAATATACAAACTATCAACATACTGTGTTATAAAAAAATATACGCACTCTATTTTAACTCTCTAATAGAAAATATACACAGTATTTTAACTCTCTTTTAAAAAATATGCTAAATCTCAAAAGAGTGTATTATAAATAACATACACTATTTGAAATCTGTTATAAAAATATAAAAACTAACAGATTTAAGATAGAGTATGTATATTTTTTATAACAGTTAAAATAGTTTGCATATTTCTTATAACAGTGTATTTTGAGATTTTGTATGTTATATAACAGAGCTGATATTGTGTATTTTCATAACACTATATTCAGAGATTGTATATTTTTATAGTATAGTTAAAATATAGTGTATATATTTTATATGACTGAGTATTTTAGAGTTTTTATATTTTATTTAACAGTATTTTGATAGTTTGTATGTTTTTTGTAACCGTTAAAATATAGTGCCTATATTTCTTGTAACAGAATTCAAATACAGCTTGTGTATTTTTTATAAAAGACTATAGTAAGAGTTTTTATATTTTTTATAACAGAGTTGAAATAGAGTGTGTATATTTTTTGTAACAGAGTGCATTGAGAGTTTGTTAAAAAATATACAAACTCACAAAATACCCTGTTATACAAAATATACACACTCTATTTGAACTGTTATAAAAAAATACAGAGTACAAAGTTTCTATATTTCTTATAACAGAGTATTTTCAGAGTTAGTATATATTTATAACATAGTTAAAATATTGTGTGAATATTTTTTATAACACGGTAGAATTACAATTTGTGTGTTTTTTATAACAGTATTTTGCAAGTTAGTATATTTTTTCCAGTAGAGTTAAATTATAGTGTGTATATTTTTTATAACAGAGTTCAAATAGAGTTTGTATATTTTTTACAACAGAGTTCAAATAGAGATTTTATATTTTATGTTAGAGAGTTCACATAGAGCTTGTATTATTTTTATAACAGGGTAAAAATAGCGTTTGCATATTTTTTATAACAGTATTTTGATATTTTGTATATTTTTTATAACAGTTAAGATATAGTGTGTATATTTTTTATAACAGTTAAGATATAGTGTGTATATTTTTTATAACCGTTTAAATAGAGTTTGTATATTTTTTATAACAGTATTTGGGAGGTTGCATATTTTTAATAAAAAGCTTAAAATATAGTGTGTATATATTTTATGAAAAAGAAATTGTTTTTATATTTTTTATAACAATCGTTTTTATATATTTTATAACAGTATTTTGATAAATTGAATATATTTTCACAAAGTAAAAATATACTGTGTATATTTTTATAACAGAGTTCAAATACTTTGTATTTATTTTATAAGAGTGTAGAAATATAGTTTGTATATTTTTTATAACAGAGTATTTTGAGCTTGTGTATTTATTATAACAGTTAAAATGTAGTTTGTATATTTTTTTCACAAAGTACAAATAGAGTTTGTGTCTTCTTTATAACATAGTATTTTTAGAATTTGTATATTTTTAATACAAATATACAAACTCTCAATACTTATAAAAATAAACACACTCTATGTGAACTGTTATAAAAATATGCAAACTTTCAAAATACTCTGGTATAAAAGATATACAAACCATATTTGAACGTTGTTACAGAATATATACACACCCTATTTGAACTCTGTAATAAAAAATATTCAAACTCTCAAAATATTGTATTATAAAAATATAAAAGCTGTATTTGAACTGTTATAAAAAATTTACACTCTAAATTTTAACTCTGATATAAAAAACATGCAAACTCTCAAAATACTCTTTTATAAAAATATTCAAACTGTATTTCTACTCTGTTATAAAAAATATAAACACTATATTTTAACTCATAAAAATATACCAACTATCAAAATACTGTTATAAAAAATAGACAAACTCTATTTTAACTCTGATATAAAAAATATACACACTCCATTTGAACTCTGTGACAAAAATATATAAACTTTCAAAGTACTGTTTTGTGAAAAATACAAAAACAGTGTTTGAATTCTGTTATAGCACATATACACACTATATTTTAACTCTGTTATAACCAATATACAAACTCTCAAGATACTCTGTTATATAATGTATACACACTTTATTTTAACTGTTATATAAAATGTGAACAGCATATTTTAAACTCTTATAAATAATATACAATCTGTCAAAATACTCCATTATAAAACATATACACATTCTATTTGAACTGTTAGAATAAAATATACAAACTCTCATAATACTCTGTTATAAAAAGAAACACACTCTATGTAAACTCTTATAAAAAATTTGCACTCTATATTTAACTGTGTTATAAAAAACACACAAACCCTCAAAATACTCTTTTATAAAAAATATACAATCTGTATCTACTCTGTTATGAAAAATATAAACACTATATTTTAACTGTGTTGTAAAAATATACCAACTATAAAATACTCTGTTATAAAAAGTAGGCAAACTCAATTTAATTGTGCTATAAAAAATATACACACTCTATTTGATCTGTTATAAAAAGTATACAAATTCTCAAAATACTCGATTATAAAAAGTACACAAACCATAATTGACCTCTGCTATGGAAAATATACACACTCTTTTTGTACTCTTATAAAAAATATACAAACAATATTTGAACTCTGTTAAAAATATACACTCTGTATTTGTACTCTTTTATGAAAAATATACAAACTCTCAAAATATTGTATTATAAAAAATAAAAATCTCTGTACTCTGATATAAAACTTTTATACACTCTATTTGAACTACTTTACAAAAAATATACAAATTCTCAAAATACTCTTTTATAAAATATACACAAACTCTATTTGAACTCTGTTGTAAAAAATATACACAATATATTTTAACTCTGTTATAAAAATATACAAAGTATCTGTTTAAAATACTCTGTTTAAAAATATACAAACTATTTCTTCTCTGTTATAAAATATATACACACTATATTTTAACACTGTTATAAAAATATTTAAACTCTTAAATACTGTTGTGAAAAATATACACACATTGTTTGAACTCTGTTATAAAAATACACATACTCTGTATGAACTCTGTTATAAAAAATATACAAACTGTATTTGAACTCTGTTATAAAAAATTTACAAACTGTATTTGAACTCTGTTATAAAAAGTATACATTCTATATTTTAACTATGTTATAAAAAATTCAAAAGCTCTCAAAACATGCTTTTATGGAAAATATGCACTCTATTTTAACAGTGTAATAAAAAATATATGCACTTATATATTTGCTCTGTTATAAAAAATGTACAAATTATCAAATACTCTGTTATATAAAATATACTAACTTTATTTCTACTCTGTTATAAAAAGTATACACACGGCTTGAATTCTGTTATAAAAAATATGCAAATCAATATGAACTCTGTTATAAAAAAATATACACACTCAACCATAAATCTGGTATAAAAATATGTAAACTATCAAATTACCATTATAAAAAATATACACACTATTTGAATTCTGTTATTAAAAATAAACAAACCGTAAAAATACTCTGTTATTAAAATATACAAACTCTACTTGAACTGTTATAAAAATATACACACTATATTTTAACTGTGTTATGAATAATATAAAAACTCTCAAAATACTCTGTTATAAAAAAATATACACACTATTTTAAATATGGTATAAAAATATACAAAGTATCAAATTACTGTGTTATAAAAAATATACACACCCTATTTGTACTCTGTTACAAAAGATATACACACTATATGCAAACTATCGAAAAATTGTTATAAAAAATACACAAACTTTATTTGAACTGTGTAACAAACTGCTCTGCTGCGTGTTCGTTCACCTTAGGAAGTTGCATCTATGCTTTGATTCAGCGAGTTAGAAACACGTTTCTTCTAAAAGCTGCGTTTCGATATTCTTGAGTGAAAGGGAGGATATGGTGTAATGAGAAATATCTGGCTCTAAAACAACAACGGAGCTATGTAGCAGAATGATTGTCAAGGCGTATATTCAACTTACAGAGTTAAACAATTGTGTTAATGTAGCAGTTGACTAACCCTTTCTTTGGAGACTCTGGAATGAGATATTTACAGCAATCTACAGACTCTTAAGAATTAGCTTAAAGATCACGTCTAAATCACAGGAGAAAAGTCTCTTTCAAACTGCTCTACTGTGTGTTCTATCACCTTAGGAAGTTGCATCTATGTTTAGATTCAGCGAGTTAGAAACACGTGTCTTCTAAAAGCTGCGTTTGTATATTCCTGAGTGAATGCAAGTATAGGGTGTAATGAGAAATATCTGGCTCTAAAACAAAAACGGAGCTATGTAGCAGAATTATTGTCAAGGTATATATTAAACTTAGAGAGTTAAACATATGTGTGAATGTAGCCGATCAGAAAACCTTTCTTTTTAGAATCTGTAAAGACATATTTCCAGCCATATACAGGCTCTTAAGAATTAGCGGTAAGATCGCGTCTAAACCACAGGAGAAACGTCTCTTTCAAACTGTTCTGCTATGTGTTCGTTCACCTTAGGAAGTTGAATCTATGTATAGAATGAGAGAGTTAGAAACACGTTTCTTCTAAAAGCTGCGTTTGGATATTCCTGCGTGATTGGGAATATAGGGTGTAATGAGAAATATCTGGCTCTAAGAGAAAAACGGAACTATGCAGCAGAATGATTGTCAAGGTGTGTATTCAACTTACAGAGCTAGACAGATGTGTCAATGTAGCAGTTCATAAACCCTCTCCTTGGAGAATCTGGAAAGAGATGTTTCCAGCCATATACAGGCTCATAAGAATTAGCGGAAAGATCGTGTCTAAACCACAGGAGAAACGCCGCTTTCAAACTGCTGTGGTATGTGTTCGTTCACATTAGGAAGTTGCATCTATGTTTAGATTCAGCGAGTTAGAAACAGGTTTCTTCTAAAAGCTGCGTTTGGATATTCCTGGGTTATTGGAAGTATAGGGTGTAACGAGAAATATCTGGCTCTAAAACAAAAACGGAGCTATTAGAAGAATGATTTTCAAGGTTTGTATTCAACTTACAGAGTTAGACAGATGTGTGAATGTAGCAGTTCAGAAACCCTTTCCTTGGACAATCTGGAAAGAGATATTTCCAGCCATATACAGGCTCATAAGAATTAGCTTTAATATCGCGTCTAAACCACAGGAGAAACGTCTCTTTCAAACTGCTCTGCTCTTTGTTCGTTCACCTTAGGAAGTTGCATCTATGTTTAGATTCAGCGAGTTACAAACAGGTTTCTTCTAAAAGCTGCGTTTGGGTATTCCTGGGTTATTGGGAGTATAGGGTGTAAAGAGAAATATCTGGCTATAAAACAAAAACGGAGCTATGTAGAAGAATGATTGTCAAGGTATGTATTCAACTTACAGAGTTAGACCGATGTGTGAATGTAGCAGTTGAGAAACCCTTTCCTTGGAGAATCTGGAAAGAGATATTTCCTGCCATATACAGGCTCATAAGAATTAGCTTTAAGATCGCGTCTAAACCACAGAAGAATCGTCTCTTTCAAACTGCTCTGCTCTGTGTTCGTTTACCTTAGGAAGTTGCATCTATGTTAGATTCAGCGAGTTAGAAACACGTTTCTTCTAAAATCTGCGTTTGGATATTCCTTAGTGAATGGGAGAATAGGGTGTAATGAGAAATCTCTGCCTCTAATACAAAAACGGAGCTATGTAGCTGAATGATTGTCAAGGTGTATATTGAATAGATAGAGTTAAACAGATGTGTGAATGTAGCAGTTCAGAAAAACTTTCTTTGGAGAATTTGGGAAGAGATATTTCCAGCCGTAAACAGGCTCATAAGAATTAGCGGTAAGATGGCGTCTAAACCACAGGAGAAACGTCTCTTTCAAACTGCTATGCTGTGTGTTCGTTGACCTTAGGAAGTTGCATCTATGTTTCGATTCAGCGAGTTAGAAACACGTTTCTTCTAAAAGCTGCGTGTCGATATTCTTGCACGAATGGGAGTATACAGTGTAATTAGACATATCTGGCTCTAAAGAAAAACGGAGCTATGTAGAAGAATGATTGTCAAGGTGTATATTAAATTTAGAGAATTAAATAATTGTGTGAATGCAGCAGTTGAATAACCCTTTCTTTGGAGAATCTGGAAAGAGATATATCCAGCAATATACAGACTCTTAAGAATTAGCTATAAGATCGTGTCTGAATCATATTAGAAACGTCTCTTTCAAACTGCTGTGCTGTGTGTTCGTTCACCTTCGGAAGTTGCATCTATGTTTAGATTCAGCGAGTTAGAAACACGTTTTTCAAAAAGCGGCTTTTGGATATTCCTGAGTCAATGGGAGTATGGGGTGTAAAGAGAAATAGCGGGCTTTAAAACAACAACGGAGGTATGTAGCAGAATGATTGTCAAGGTGTATATTAAACTTAAATAGTTAAACCATTGTGTGAATGTAGCAGTTGAATAACACTTTCTTTGGAGAATCTGGAAAGAGATATTTCCAGCCATATACAGACTCTTCAGAATTAGCTTTAAGATCGCATCTAAATCATACGAGAAACGTCTCTTTTAGACTGCTCCACTGTGTGTTCGTTCACCTTAGGAAGTTGCATCTATGTTTAGATTCTGCGAGTTAGAAACACGTTTCTTCTAAAATTTGCGTTTGGAAATTCCTTAGTGAATGGGAGTATAGGGTTTAATGAGAAATATCTGGCTCTAAAACAAAAACGGAGCTACGTAGCAGAATGATTGCAAAGGTGCATATTAAACTTACAGAGTTAAACAATTGTGTGAATATAGCAGTTGAATTACCCGTTCTTTGGAGAATCTGGAAAGAGATATTTCCAGCCATATAAAGAATCTTAAGAAATAGCTTTAAGATCACATCTAAATCATATGAGAAACGTCTCTTTCAAACTGATCCACTGTGTGTTCGTTCACCTTTGGAAGTTGCATCTATGTTTAGATTCAGCGAGTTAGAAACACGTTTTTCAAAAAGCGGCGTTTGGATATTCCTGAGTGAATGGGAGTATGGGGTGTATTGAGAAATATCGGGCTTTAAAACAACAACGGAGTTATGTAGCAGAATGATTGTCAAGGTGTATATTAAACTTACAGAGTTAAACAATTGTGTGAATGTAGCAGTTGAATAACCCTTTCTTTGGAGAATCTGGAAAGAGGTATTTCTAGCAATATACAGACTCTTAAGTATTAGCTATAAGATCGCGTTTAAATCACATTAGAAATGTGTCTTTCAAACTGCTCTGCTGTGTGTTCGTTCACTTTCGGGAGTTGCACCTATGTTTAGATTCAGCGAGTTAGAAACACGTTTCTCCAAAAAGCGGCGTTTGGATATTCCTGAGTAAATGGGAGTATAGGGTGTAATGAGAAATATCGGGCTCTAAAACAACAACGGAGCTATGTAGGAGAATGATTGTCAAGGTGTATATTCAACTTGCAGAGTTAAACGGATGTGTGAATGTAGCAGTTCAGAATCCCGTTCTGTGGAGAAACTGGAAAGAGATATTTCCAGCCATATACAGGCTCATTAGATTTAGCGGTAACATCGCGTCTAAACCACAGGAGAAACGTCTCTTTCAAACTACTCTGCTGTGTTTGGTTCACATTAGGAAGTTGCATCTGTGCTTAGATTCAGCGAGTTAGAAAGAGGTTTCTTTTAAAAGCTGCGTTTGAATATTCCTGTGTGAATGGGAATAATGGATGTAATGAGAAATATCTAGCTCTAAAACAAAAGTGGAGCTATGTAGCAGAATGATTGTCAAGTTGTATATTAAACTTACAGAGTTAAATAAATGTGTGAATGTAGCAGTTCTCTAACAATTTCTTTGGAGAATCTGGAAAGAGTTATCTCCAGCCATATACAGACTCTTAAGAATTAGCTTCAAGATCGCATCTAAATCATACTAGAAACGTCTCTTTCAAACTGCTCCACTGTGTGTTCGTTCGCCGTAGGAAGTTGCATCTGTGTTTAGATTCAGCGAGTTAGAAACAGGTTTCTTCTAAAAGCTGCGTTTGGATATTCCTGGGTTATTGGGAGTACAGTGTGTAATGAGAAATATCGGGCTATAAAACAACAACGGAGCTATGAAGCAGAATGATTGTCAAGGTGTATATTAAACTTACATAGTTAAACAATTGTGTTAATGTAGCAGTTTACTAACCCTTTCTTTGGAGAATCTGGAAAGAGATATTTCCAGCCATATACAGGCTCCTAAGAATTAGCTTTAAGATCGCATCTAAATCACAGGAGAAACGTCTCTTTCAAACTGCTCCGCTGTGTGTTCGTTCACCTTCGGAAGTTGCATCTATGTTTAGATTCAGCGAGTTAGAAACACGTTTCTCCAAATAGCGGCGTTTGGATATTCCTGAGAGATTGGGAGTATAGGGTGTAATGAGAAATATCTCGCTCTAAAACAAAAACGGAGCCATGTAGCAGTATGATTGTCAAGGTGTGTATTCAAGTTACAGATTTAAACAGATGTGTGAATGTAGCGGTTCAGAAACACTTTCTTTGGTGAATCTGGAAAGAGATATTTCCAGCCATATACAGGCTCATAAGAATTAGCTTAAGATCGCATCTAAACCACAGGAGAAACGTCTCTTTCAAACTGCTCTGCTGTGTGTTCCTTGACCTTAGGAAGTTGCATCTTTGTTTAGATTCACCGAGTTAGAAACATATTTCTTCTAAAAGCTGCCTTTGGATTTCCTGAGTGAATGGGATTATACGGTGTAATGACAAATATCTGGCTCTAAAACAAAAACGGAGCTATGTAGCAGAATGATTGTCAAGGTGTATATTCAACTTACAGAGTTAAAGAGATGGGTCAATGTAGTAGCTCCGAAGCACTTTCTTTCGAGAATGTCGGAAGAGACACTTCCAGCCATATACAGGCTCATAAGAATTAGCTTTAAGATCGCGTCTAAAGCGCAGGAGAAACGTCTCTTTGAAACTGCTCTGCTGTGCGTTCGTTCACCTTAGGAAGTTTCATCTATGTTTAGATTCAGCAAGTTAGAAGCACGTTTCTTCTAAAAGTTGCGTTTGGATATTCCTGAGTGATTGGGAGTATAGGGTGTAATGAGATATATCTTGCTCTAAAATGAAAACAGAGCTATGTAGCAGAATGATTGTCATGATGTATTTTAAACTTACAGAGATAAACAGATGTCTGAATGCAGGAGTCCAGAAACCCTTTCTTTGGAGAATCTGGAAAGAGATATTTCTATCCTTATACAGGCTCCTAAGAATTAGCGGTAAGATCGCGTCTAAACCACAGGATAAACCTCTCTTTCTAGCTGCTCTGCTGTGTGTTCGTTCACCTTATGAAGGTGCATCCATGTTTAGATTCAGCGAGTTAGAAACACGTTTCTTCTAAAAGCTTCGATTGGATATTCCTGAGTGAAAGGGAGTATAGGGTGTAATGAGAAATACCTGGCTCTAAAACAGAAATGAATCTATGTAGCAGAATGGTTGTCAAGGTTTATATTTAACTTACAGAGTTATACAGATGTGTGAATATAGCAGTTCCGAAACACTTTCTTCCGAGATTCTGGAAAGGGATATTTCAAGCCATATACAGGCTCATAAGAATTAGCAGTAAGATCGCCTGTAAACCATAGGAGAAACGTCTCTTTCACACTGCTCTGCTGTGGGTTCGTTCACCTTAGGGAGTTGCATCTATGCTTAGATTCAGCGACTTGGAAACACGTTTCTTCTGATACCAGAAATACCTGGTTCTGAAACAAAAACGGAACTATGTAGCACAATGATTGTCAAGTGTATATTAAACTTACAGACGTAAACAGTTGTGTGAATGTAGCAGTTAGGAAATCCTTTCTTTGCAGAATCTGGACAGAGGTATTTCCAGCCATATACAGGCTCATAAGAATTAGCGGTAAGATCTCGTCTAAACAACAGGAGAAACGTCTATTTCAACCTGCTCTGGTTAGTGTTCATTCACCTTAGGAAGTTGCATCTATATTTACCTTCAGCGAGTTAGAAACACGTTTCTTCTGAAAGCTGCGTTTGGATATTCCTGAGTGAATGGTACAAGAGTGTGTAATGAGAAATATCTGGCTCTAAAAAAAAAATAAACGGATCTATGTAGCAGAATGCTTGTCAAGGTGTGTATTCAACTTACAGAGTTAAG
>NW_016108499.1:52411-53607 GCF_001604975.1 Cebus imitator
CTTTCTTTGGAGAATCTGGAAAGAGACACTTCCAGCCTTTTACAGGATCTTAAGAATTAGCGGTAAAATCCCGTCTCCACCAAAGGAGAAACGTCTCTTTCAAACTGCTCTGCTGTGTGTTCGTTCACCTTAGGAAGCTGCAACTATGTTTAGATTCAGGGAGTTGGAAACACGTTTCTTCTAAAAGATGCGTTTCGATATTCCTGAGTGAATGGGAGTATAGGGTGTAATGAGAAATATCTGGCTCTAAAACAAAAACCTAGCTATGTAGCAGAGTGATTGTCAAGGTGTATTTTTAACTTACAGAGTTAAACAGATGTGTGAATGTAGCAGTTTTAAAACACTTGCTTTCGAGATTCTGGAAAGAGATATTTCCAGCCATACACAGGCTCATAAGAAATAGCTTTAAGATCGCGTCTAAACCACAGCAGAAACGTCTCTTTCAAACTGCTCTGCTGTGTGTTCGTTGACCTTAGGAAGTTGCATCTATGTTTCGATTCAGCAGTTAGAAACACATTTGTTTTAAAAGCTGCGTTTGGATATTCCTGAGTGAATGGGAGTATAGGGTGTAATGAGATATATCTGGCTCTAAAACAAAAGCGGAGCAATGTAGCAGAATGATTGGCAGGTGTATATTCAACTTAGAGAGTTAAACAGATATGAGAATATAGCAGTTCAGAATACCTTTCTTTGGAGATTCTGGAAAGAGATATTTCTAGCAATATACAGGCTCATAAGAATTAGCTTATAATGGCGTCAAAATGACAGAAGAATCTTCTCTTTCAAACTTCTCTGCTGTGTTTTCTTTCACCTAAGGAGGTTGCATCTATGCTTCGATTAAGCGAGTTAGAAACACGTTTCTTCTAAAAGCTGCGTTTGGATATTCCTGAGTGAATGGGACTATAGGCTGTAATGAGAAATGTCTGTCTCTAACACAAAAACGGAGCTATGTAGCTGAATGATTGTCAAGGTGTGTATTCACCTTACGGATTTAAACAGTTGTGTGAATGTAGCAGTTCAGAAATCCTTTCTTTGGAGAATCCGGAAAGAGATATTTACAGCAATTTACAGGCTCATAAGAATTAGCGGTAGGGTCGCGCCAAACCACAGTAGAAACGTCTCTTTCAAACTGCTCTGCTGTGTGTTCGTTGACCTTAGGAAGTTGCATCTATGTTTCGATTCAGCGAGTTAGAAAC
>NW_016108499.1:56072-57226 GCF_001604975.1 Cebus imitator
GAATGATTGTCAAGGTGTATATTAAACTTACAGAGTTAAACAATTGTGTGAATGTAGCAGTTGAATAACCCTTTCTTTGGAGAATCTGGAAAGAGATATTTCCAGCAATATACAGACTCTTAAGAATTAGCTATAAGATCGCGTCTAAATCACATTAGAAACGTCTCTTTCAAACTGCTCTGCTGTGTGTTCGTTCACCATCGGAAGTTGCATCTATGTTTAGATTCAGCGAGTTAGAAACACGTTTCTTCTAAAATCGGCGTTTGGTTATTCCTGAGTGAATGGGAGTATAGTGTGTAATGAGAAATATCTAGCTCTAAAACAAAAACGGAGCTATGTAGCTGAATGATTGTCAAGGTGTATATTCAAGATATAGAGATAGACAGATGTGTGAATGTAGCAGTTCAGAAACACTTTCTTTGGAGAATCTGGAAAGAGATATTTCCAGCCATAAACAGGCTCATAAGAATTAGCGGTAAGATCGCGTCTAAACCACAGGAGAAACGTCTCTTTCAAACTGCTCTGCTTTGTGTTCGTTGACCTAAGGAAGTTGCATCTATATTTCTATTCAGGTAGTTAGAAACACGTTTCTTCTAAAACCTGCATGTCGATATTCTTCAGTGAATGGGAGTATACAGTGTAATGAGAAATATCTGGCTCTAAAACAAAAACGGAGCTATGTGGCAGAATGATTGTCAAGGTGTATATTAAAATTACAGAGTTAAACAATTGTGTCAATGTATCAGTTGAATAACAATTTCTTTTGAGGATCTGGAAAGAGATATTTCCATCCTTATACAGGCTCCTAAGAGTTAGCGGTAAGATCCACTAGCGTCTAAACCACAGGATAAACCTCTCTTTCTAGCTGCTCTGCTGTGTGTTCGTTCACCTTATGAAGGTGCATCATGTTTAGATTCAGCGAGTTAGAAACACGTTTCTTCTAAAAGCTTCGATTGGATATTCCTGAGTGAATGGGAGTACAGGGTGTAATAAGAAATACCTGGCTCTAAAACAGAAATGAATCTATGTAGCAGAATGGTTGTCAAGGTTTATATTTAACTTATAGAGTTATACAGATGTGTGAATATAGCAATTCCGAAACACTTTCTTCCGAGATTCTGGAAAGGGATATTTCAAGCCATATACATTCTCAT
>NW_016108499.1:58501-59943 GCF_001604975.1 Cebus imitator
AATAGCGGCGTTTGGATATTCCTGAGTGAATGGGAATATAGGGTACGATGAGAACTATCGGACTCTAAAACAAAAACGGAGCTATGTAGAAGAATGACTGTCAAGGTGTGTATTCAACTTACAGAGTTAGACAGATGTGTGAATGTAGCAGTTCAGAAACCCTTTCCTTGGAGAATCTGCAAAGAGATATTTCCAGCCATATACAGGGTCATAAGAATTAGCTTTAAGATCGCGTCTAAACCACAGGAGAAACGTCTCTTTCAAACTGCTCTGCTCTGTGTTCATTCACCTTATGAAGTTGCATCTATGTTTAGATTCAGCGAGTTAGAAACACGTTTCTTCTAAAATCTGCGTTTGGATATTCCTGAGTTAATGGGAGTATAGGGTGTAATGAGAAATATCTGGCTCTAAAACAAAAACGGAGCAATGTAGCTGAATGATTGTCAACGGGTATATTCAACATATAGAGTTAAACAGATGTGTGAATATAGCAGTTCAGAAAACCTTTCCTTCGAGAATCTGGAAAGAGATATTTAAAGCCATAAACAGGCTCCAGAGAATTAGCTTTAGGATCGCATCTAAACCACAGGACAAACGTCTCTTTCAAACTGCTCTGCTCTGTGTTCGTTCATCATCGGAAGCTGCATCTATGTTTCGCTTCAGCGAGTTAGAAACACGTTTCTTCTAAAAGCTGCGTGTCGATATTCTTGAGTGAAAGGGACTATAGAGTGTAAGGAGAAATATCGGGCTCTAAAACAACAACCGATCTATGTAGCAGAATGAGTGTCAGGGTATATATTACAGTTATAGAGTTAAACAATTGTGTTAATGTAGCAGTTCACTAACCCTTTCTTGGGAGAATCTGGAAAGAGATATTTCCAGCCATATACAGGCCCCTAAGAATTAGATATAAGATCGCATCTAAATCACATTAGAAACGTCTCTTTCAAACTGCTGAGCTGTGTGTTTGTTCACCTTCGGAAGATGCATCTATGTTTAGATTCAGCGAGTTAGAAACACGTTTCTCCAAATAGTGGCGTTTGGCTATTCCGGAGTGAATGGGAGTATAGGGTGTAATGAGAAATATCTGGCTCTAAAACAAAAAAGGAGCTACGTAGCAGAATGGTTGTCAAGGTGCATATTAAACTTACAGAGCTAAACAGATGTGTGAATATAGCCGTCCAGAATACCTTTCTATGGAGAATCTGGAAAGAGATATTTCCAGCCATATACAGACTCATAAGAATTAGCAGTAAGATCGCGTCTAAACCACAGGAGAAACGTCTTTTTCAAACTGCTGTGCTATGTGTTCGTTGACCTTAGGAAGTTGCATCTATGTTTAGATTCAGCGAGTTAGAAACACTTTTCTTCTAAAAGCTGCGTTTGGATGTTCCTGAGTGAATGGGAGTACAGTGTTTAATGAGAAATATCTGGCTCTAAAA
>NW_016108500.1:0-2045 GCF_001604975.1 Cebus imitator
GCTTTGCCTTAATAGCAGCAACTAATAGTGTTCTTCATAGACTATGTAAATAACCGTCATTCTCATTATTATTGCTATAACACTGTAGGAGTTCCAATTATACTTGCAGTGGCTGCACTAACAACCATTTAATTCCAGTTTTGCCACTGACAGTTACTGTGACCTTCAGCGGTTATTCAACTCCTCTGTTTCACATCAGTTAGCTGTAAAAGCAGAATAACACTTTAAAGTCATCCAAACACTGTTAGGATGAATTGCATAAGTGCCTATAAGTCCCATAAATTCTTCAGACTAAAACATAAATTTGCAGTGAAAGGATGATAGGTACTGTCTTTCATTCCTGTGCAGAGTGGAATTAATTACTAACCTGGTTAACATCTTGTGCGCCTTTTCTCTGTGGCCCCTTTCTTTAAGTCCCTCTTAAACAGATCGGCTTCATTGGATGTAAGTTCCATTTTTCTAGCTGTAGTCGGACCTAAGGAGAACCTCTTCACTGAATTTTGCTGTTTAGATTCTTTGCAACCAGGTTTAGTTTTTCACAGATTTACTAGTCTGGAGGTTGGAGTGAAATTTCTGCTCACAATTAATTTTAGAGGTGTCAACTCAAAGCGTTCTGTGAAGAGTCAGCGGCTCCCTCTGCCACTGAAGTTTAAAGATAATTCGCCTGAATCCTTTCAGCAAATGAAGCTTTCTAATCAATTATGGACAGAGAGGATGAAATATAGGGTCTGGAGGGATTTGAGACGGGTTTCCAGCAGTCAGCACCAATCTCCACCAGAGTTGCTAAGTGTCTGTGGCAGATACAGTCACTAATATTTACAAATGTTAATTGATAGCAACACCGAGGGCGATGCCCACGTTTGAGGCGACTGCATATCACTTCCGGGGTTTGCTTGAATGAGTGTCAGAGCTGTACCTCCCCGAGTACTCTAGTTTATCCGCCTCGGTTACTCGTTTCCAGACTTGGAAACCCCAGAGAGGAAGGTGACTTGCCCAGGGTCGCCTCGCTGGTCCACAACACAGGTCTCCTGATGGGGACCTTTTGGCCCGCACGACAGTCCCAGGAGGAAGTCGAGGTGCGACTGGTACTTCCTGGTGAGAAAGACATGAGTGGGCAGCGGGGCCCATGGAGAGCGCTGCAGCCTGGCGCCTGGAGCAAGTCCCCTGCCACCGTGATTATGCACCTGCCTCCCGCTTGTTTCTTTCGCAGCTCTAATCACAACTCGGAATTACTTTATTTACGTTTTCTGTCAGCTGGGAGCAATCTGTCCCTCTGCTTCCCCTTTTGGTGTTGAGCACAGAGCAGACATCAGTGAGTGGTTCTCTTACGGTGTGCAATGACTTGGCCAACGTCACCCGGTGGTTAGCTCTGCTCCAGGTTCGCACCTGGCCTGGAGGCGGGGCCAGGGCGATGGGGCGGGGCCAGGGTGATGGGGCGGGGCCAGGCATGGAAAGGAGGAGCTAGGAGAAAACGAGGTTGGGCCGGAGGCGGGGCCGGGGAAAAGACCTGGTGGGATCGGAGGCGGGGCCATGAGTAGACCGGACTGGGCTAGGAGGAACAAGGCGCGGAATTGGGCGTGGCCACAGGGGAACGGGGAGGGGCCAGGCCTTGGGGCGGGGTCAGGCGTGGAAAGGAGGAGCTAGGAGAAAACGAGGTTGGGCCGGAGGCGGGGCCGGGGAAAAGACCTGCTGGGATCGGAGGCGGGGATATGAGTAGAACAGACTAGGCCACAAGGAACAAGGCGGGGAATTAGGCGTGGCCAGAGGCGAACGGGGAGGGGCCAGGGTGGTTCTGGGTGGGGCCGGGCGCCGCGGGTTTCCTCAGGCGTCCCGAGCCCGCCCAAAGCCGCCAGGCTGAGGCTGCTGTCCCGGCGGGAGCTGAGGAGCAGAGCGGCCCCTCTGCTGTGTCTGCCCTGGTTTTCTCTCATGACTCACACTCCGTGCTCCAAACCCCAGGATTCCGAGTTCCCCGCACCGCGGTCCAGAGGCGGCTGCCCGCGTTCCGGCGCGAGCCCTGGGCGATGGCGGCGCGGGGGTCGGGGTCC
>NW_016108500.1:3122-5136 GCF_001604975.1 Cebus imitator
CCTCTGGGTTTCATTCCAGGGATCGGGACTTGATCTTCCACCTCCTGCCCTCCTCTTCTTCTCCCATCCCTGTCCCCCACCCACCGCAGCATTTGAAAACCTTCCCTTTCGCAGGAGATGAGAAGTGTGTGTTGTAGCAGGCTAGGCGGCTGGCTTCCCTGGCTTCTGGGCTGATCGTTTGGATCTGAAGTTCCTCACTAGCTCCTTGGAGCACAGCTTTTTTCAGCCGTTTTTCAAGAGGTTCTGAACAGGGATGGGAACAACAAAAGAAGTCGCGTAGTCCTACACATTTCAAGTGCTTGAGAAAGTTTTAGAGTCAGTTCTCTCAATACGTGGAAGAAAAATACTAACATTTGTGGAGCAGCTGTGGTGTGATCTGAACTTAGAAAAGCTGAGCATCCGTTAAGACACGATATGAGTTCTCTACGTCTGTATTTCAGAGTTTTATCAGTGAGTGTTTTTGAATAGGCGAAATATTGCAAGAACATTTTCTTGCCTTTCTTTTGTTAAGGTTTTTAAACTGTGACTTCTGATTTTAGGAGTAATAACTTTGAAGACTAGAATAATTCATTGCCGGATGTATTTCTTCGTGTAGACCGAAGAGAAATGAGATGATGGGTGATTTAAACAAATTAAGAAAATCCTGAGCAGAGAGAGAGTTTAACAGAAAGAAAGGAATGTGATTTTGGAGCCAGGCAAACCTGTATGCAAATTATGGCTCTGGTGCATCCTGACTTGGACAAACTTCTCTCAGCTGGTTCCTTCTTTAAGAAATGGGGATAATCGTGCTGACCTCTCAGAGTTCTTTGGAGAATTAAATAATACATATAAAATGCCAGGCACAGTGCCTGACACTCAAGAAAATGGTACTTCTTTACCCGTTTTGATGAAACAACTTTAAAAATCTGTTTCATCTATTTTAACATAAAACACTGTAGCCAAGCATTAAATAGTATAAATAGCTATCTCCCTTCATGCATGGTTTTCAGTGTTATAACCAAATGAAATTGATTAGTTCCTGCTTTCTGCCCCACTTGGTTAATATCTCTCATAATAATTATCTGATCGTATTGCACTTATGTTTTCTCCTTGTTCCATGTGAGCTCCTTAGGAACTGTGATTCTTATCTTGTTTATCTTTGTATCCCCCACACCTACCTTACTGTAGGAGCCCAGTGAAGGTTTGTGGAAGGACGGAGTGCAACAGTGTTACCTCTCTGGATATTAGTTTCCTCATCTGTATGGTGAAGGGCCATTAAAGGATCCCCCCTCCACCTCGAAAATTCTAAGATTCTGTGTGCTCTTAGAAGTAATCATCTTGAAGAGCAAAGTGTTATTGAATGATAGTGTAATTGCACACTTGCTCTTACTCTTAATATGCATTTGTGTGCAACTATCATTGTATATTGGTGGCCGAAAGTACTGTCTGGAATTAGGAGACCTGCCATTCACTATGTTTCCTTGGACATATTACTTGACCTTGCTGATTCTTTTTTTATTTTTTTTTCAGTGCAAATCCCACACAAGACCTTGCTGATTATTTATTTCTCTGTCTTTAAAATGAAAAGGCAGTAGTAGATGTTTTTTATGTCAACTTTAAGTTTTTTATGTTCAACTGTAATTACTTTTATTTTTACAATTTATTGTTTTCATGTTCACCTTAGGTTCTTAATAGTAAGCTTTCTTTTTGGTTATCTGTGAACCAGTCCCTGGGTAAAGAGAATATCTAGTCAGCTACCAGCCATTATTTGGCTGATGAACGATCACAGAGCTATGGAAAGTGGCTCAGAAGACAAAGTATGATGTATTAAAGTATAATGAACTAGCACATTAAGATAATGCAAGCATTTTAAACTGACCTGTGCTTGGCGCAGTGATTATGGGATAGTCATTAACTAACTACTTATATTTCTTAGCTGTGTGACATTTTAAAGTTAATGGTTATATTTCTTATCTGTGTGACATTTAGTTTTTTAATTTTTAACTTTAAGTTCTGGGATACATGTGCAGAACAT